>NW_027192192.1:1452061-1455769 GCF_041956535.1 Calcarisporiella thermophila
AATTTCGTCAATTTCAAACAAGCCATTACACAAATTGTGAGCCATCATGATATGATCAGAACACGCTTTACCAAGAATGACGATGGCTCGTGGACGCAGGTTGTGCTGGATGTGAGTGCGTGTGATATTAATGTCCATCACATCGAGTGCATAACAGGGGAAGAGGTACAAGAGCACGTGAAACAAATGGCCACTACATTGAACATTGCCAGTGGCTCTATGCACTGTGCTGCACTCTTCGAGGTGAGTTAATTTTTGAATTTTATCGCGATACATTATATTAAAACTAACTCTATATTGCTTTTACCCCCAACAAAAATAATAGCTCGGTACTGAGCAGAGGATTTACTTCACCATTCACCATCTTGTGGCGGACTTGGTTTCGTGGCAAATTCTTCTTGGAGATCTCGAACGCTTGCTTCAGGGCGACAGACTCGAGGAAAAGACTACATCATTCCAGGAATGGGCCAATTCACAAGTACATCAAGCTTCGCTTTTCTGCCCAGCTAAATGGACACAGAATATCCAACATATCGATATGTCAGATCTCTCTGAGAGCAGTAGCACAGAGTAACAACTTTCTATCTAGCTGTCGTATAATAACTCTAATTCATTCTATCAAATCTGTTGCTATATTAGACCCATCTCTAGCGACAACCAAGTCCTCGTAAGCAAGCTCTGTGCATCCATGTCGAGCCTTCTTGATACGGCCAATGAACCATATAGAACAAGCAACCAAGATTTAATTCTTGCTGCACTATTGATGAGTTTCCATGCAACGACAAGGAAAACGAATCTATCACTCAGCCTGGAAGGTCATGGTCGTGAGCCATGGGACAATCAACTGGACGTGTCAAGAACGGTTGGATGGTTTACCACAATATATCCCGTTACATTATCGGTGACACCTTCATATTCAATTGGTCAAGTGATTATGGGTGTTAAGAACAGTCTTCGTATGGTTCCGGACAAAGGATTGTCCTATGGAGCAATCAAATACCTTGCATTCTCGACGGATTCATTAAAGGAGATCAAAAGTCATAAGTTGGCGCCAATCAGCTTCAACTATTTAGGGCGTTTCCATAACTTCCAGAAGGCTGATGCATTCTTTATTCCCGATAATCGTATAGATGCCAGTAACCATGATGAGAATGAGATATTCGAAGAAATTGCAATTAACTGCTCATTCAATGCTGATGGATATTTGGAATTGAATGTTCGCTTTAATTCTTCTCTTTTCCAATCTGGTGTTTTGGAGGAATGGGGCAAAAAATGGGTAGAATCAATGGAGGTCATTGTTAATCATTGCACTAATCCTGAAACCCCTGGCAGTATCTCATCCTATGATCTAACACTGCTAACTGATCCCATTTTAATATCCGAAATTGAGGAAGAGCATTTGCTACTTTTGGGCGTCAAACCGCGCAATATAGAGGATATCTATCCTGCTACACCTCTGCAGGCAAGCTTTATCTCGGCTCTTGCCCTAGATCCTCAAGCATATATGGTGCAATCAGTGTATGAGGTCGAAGGGATTTTTGATGAGCATCGCTTTAAATATGCGTGGAAGAAAGTCGCAGCTGCAAATCCCATACTTCGTACTGCGTTCATCTCTACTCAACGTGGAGTCTATCAAGTGGTGCTCAGAAATCCCCCAAATGTGCTCGAAGAATCATTTGAATGGGCGGAAGATGCGGTTAGCATGCAACAAAAAGCCATGCTGATTGCAGATCGTAATCGAGGTTTCCATCTAAAACACGTTGTATACGCTAGGTTCACTATTGCCAAAATCAAAGATACCAACCGCTCCCGGCTTTTGTGGACCGTGCATCATTCAATCATCGATGGGTGGTCCAAGCTCCTCCTATTCAACGATTTAATGAAGGCGTATTCAGGGGATAAATTGGAAATCCGCCCACCGTTCAAAGCACATATTGAGTCGATCCTCTCAACAAATATCGATGAGGCTAAGGTGTATTGGACATCAGTGTTTGAAGGAGCGACGGTTCCTGAGAAGCTGAGTATATCTGATGAGATCACGCCAAATGGGGGTTCAATCTCTCAGACATACAAACTTGATATCACAATCGATCGACTCCATGGTTATTGTAATGAGCTCGGTGTAACCATCTCGAATTTCCTCCGAGCAATATGGGCCATTGTGTTGCGGCACTACACTCGGTGTGACGATATCATATTTGGGTGCGTGGTCATGGGCCGTAATGAAAGGGTCGACAATGTTACAAGGTACCGCTCGCCCCTATATGCTTGATTTCTATTTTAACATATTATCTATTTATTAAACTTCCATTAATTATAAATATATGTAGTATTATCGGAGCGCTCATCAACACTATACCAATTCGAGCTGTTCTGAAAGACACCATGACAATCAATGAACTTCTACACGCTATGCAAGATTTTCATATTGCCTCTCTCCCTTATAGCCATATTCCACTGGGTGACATTAAACGCTGGACGGGGCTGCCGTGGATGCAAGAAATGTTCCCCACCATCTTATCGTATCAGGATACCAGTTCACAGTACGATGACACAGGGAACATGAGTAATGAATTCCGCATAACCGAGATTGAGAATCACGAGAGCACTGAATATGCAATCAGCATTAGCATTCACCAAACCAACTCGCATCTTAATCTTACCGCATTAATTGATACGTCAATTATCGGTCTCGGAGCAGTTAATCGAATGGTTTCTAAATTCGAGGATGTGCTGATGAGAGTTTTGAATGGCTCCTGCCAATATCCCCCAACCCTTTTAGAACTTGATGCTCTGACTTCAACGGATCAATTCATTTTGAACGATATTAGCCATGGAGAACAAGCAGAGCTTGCTTATCGGTGTCTTCATCACGGTTTTGAACTCAACGCATCGTGGAATCCTGATTCTATAGCCGTCATGGCTTATTCAGGAGACTCTATCACATATGGAGAACTGGACCAATATGCTAACGCTCTTGCGCACGAATTGCGCAGACTAGGAGTAATTCCTGGGTGCAATGTTGGTCTCGTCATCAAGCGTTCAATAGAGATGATCATCGGAATTCTTGCAATCCTCAAGGCGGGAGGAGCTTATGTGCCAATCGATGCAACCTTCCCAAGAGATCGTATAGAGTACATATTGAATGATGCGGATTGCTCGGTTGTGGTAACTATGAGAGATGCCATCAACTCCATTCCTGATGCGGAAAGCAACGTGATTATCCTGATAGAGAAGTTCATGTATTCTGGCACTGCCAGCATAACAAAACCAGCAGATATATCAACTAGTGAAGACACTGCTTACATTGTGTATACTTCAGGAACTACTGGGGAACCAAAGGGAGTGCCAATTCATCATGGGGGTGCCATGAACTGCATACAAGATCTTCTTCACAAAAATGGATCTGGTCCTGGGGTCTTGCAGTCGCAATTCATGTCAGTTGGCTTCGACGGTGCAATTGGAGAGATATTTACTTGCTTCACCCATGGGGGAACTCTGATACTTCGCTCTGAAGATGATGTTATTGCATCGCTGAACAATGTGCAAACGCTTTTTATTACGCCAACTGGATTACAGCATATTAAACCTGAAGATGTTCCAAACCTTCGTGTCATAACTGTGGGTGCAGAGCCAGTCCCACAAACATTAGTCGATACGTGGTTGCCCCATGTAAAGTTGTTAAATGTTTACGGCCCAACCGAAACT
>NW_027192192.1:1459124-1545871 GCF_041956535.1 Calcarisporiella thermophila
AATATTTCCGGTTTCAGACAGGCAATTACACAGATAGTGACCCATCACGACATGCTCAGGACACGCTTCACCAATCAAGGCATTAACTCGTGGAAACAGACTGTGATGGACGTGGGCGTGGGTGAAGTAAATGTCCATCATATTGAGTGCAAGGATAGGAAAGAGGTTCAGGAACATGTCAAGCACATGGCATCAACATTGGATATTGCCAAGGGCCCTATGCACTGCGCTGCGCTCATCGAGGTATATAACCTTTTTATTTAGTATGAATACGAGGTAGAGTATTTGTACTTACATTGTTTTTGATCCCGACGATTCGACAGCTCGGCACAGAACAGAGGGTTTACTTCACTATTCACCATCTTGTGGTGGACCTAGTCTCCTGGCGTATCATTCTAGAAGATCTTGAAAGCTTGCTCCAAGGTTACCACCTTGGGGAAAAGACCACATCGTTCCAGGAGTGGGCGGTCGCACAAGTTCAGCAGGCCATACATTTCGATCCCATAAAATGGGCGCAAAATATTTCTCCATCTGACACGACGGAACTTTTCGAGAATGACTGCATAGAGTAATATCTCTCTCTCCTAGGTTATCGAAAATCTGCACTCCCATTCTAATCAAGCTGGTTCTATATTAGGGCCATCTGTAGCGGCAACCAGGTCCTCGTTAACAGACTCAGCTCCTCTGCTTCGATTTTGTTTGACGCAGCAAATGAAGCCTACCGGACAAACAATCAGGACTTGGTTTTGGCTGCACTACTGTTAAGTTTTCATGCCATAACAGAGAAGACGACATTGTCGCTCAATTTGGAAGGTCATGGTCGCGAGCCGTGGGATGATTGTTTGGACATCTCAAGGACAGTTGGCTGGTTCACCACAATATACCCCGTCAATCTCTCAATGACATCTTCGGATTCTATTGGAAGTGTCATTATGGGCGTTAAGAACAACCTTCGCACAGTTCCGAACAAAGGGCTGTCATATGGAGTAATCAAATACCTTGCGCCTACTACAGATACAACAGACAAGATCAAGAAACATAAGTTGGCTCCGATTAATTTCAACTACTTGGGGCGGTTCCATAACTTCGAGAAAGCCGAAGCATTCTTTGCTCCCGATGAGAGCATAAAAGCCTGCTATCATGACGAGAATGAAGCATTCCGTGAAATTAATATCAGCTGTTCATTCGGTGCTGATAGGTGTCTGGAACTGACCATATACTTCAACTCTTCTCTCTTCAAAGCCAGCACTTTAGAGGCATGGGGTAAGAGGTGGACTGAGACAATGGAAGCTCTCATCAAGCATTGCTGCAACCCCGCCACCCCTGGTGGTATCTCGTCTTTTGATTTCACATTGCTGGAAGATCCCACTTTGATATCCGAGATCGAAGAAGAGCATTTACCGGTAATGGGTGTAAAGCCTCGCGATGTGGAAGATATTTATCCTGCTACTCCACTGCAAGCAAGCTTCATTTCTGCTCTTGCGCAAAATCCTCAAGCATATGTAGTGCAATCAGTATACGAGATCAATGGACCACTCGATGCGAATAGGCTTGAGTTGGCATGGTATAAAGTCGCAGTTGCCAATCCAATTCTTCGTACGGCATTTGTCTCCACACAACGAGGCGTGTACCAAGTCGTGCTTAGGCTTCCCCCTAATGTATTTGAAGAAACGCTTGAGTGGTCTGAAGATTTGGTTAGCCAATTCCAAGGACATCTACTGGTTGTTGATCGCTGTCGAGGTTTCCGCCTAGATTGTGTCGCATTTGCTAGATTCACACTTATTCATATCAAAAATACTACTCGATACCGGCTGTTCTGGACCATGCATCATTCAATCATCGACGGATGGTGTATATCTCTCATATTCAGCGATATAATGGAAGCATACGCTGGTATCAAACTGAAAATCCGACCTCCTTTCAAAACTCATGTTGAATCGATCCTTTCAACTAATATCAATGAAGCAATGATGTTTTGGAAGTCGGTATTTGAAGGAGCAATCGTTCCCGATAAGTTAGATATATCAAAAGGAGGCTCTAAACATAAATTTGAGCGTCCGATCTTACAAACTTACAAATTTGATATAACAATGGATTGCCTTCATCGCTACTGTAACGGGCTCGGCATAACCATTTCGAACTTCCTCCGAGCAATATGGGCCATTGTATTGCGGCATTATACTCGATGTGATGATGTCATTTTTGGGTGCGTGATCTTGGGTCGTGACGAAGGAGTTGATAACGTCACAAGGTATGGACTACTCTCCACTTCATTCCACTTGATATCCAATGCTCCATTATTAGATTCCATTAATAACTTGTTAATACATAAAGCATGATCGGTGCGCTCATCAATACAATACCGATTCGGGCTATACTGAAGGATTCAATGACGATCCACGATCTACTGCAAGCCATGCAAGAGTACCATATTGCCTCTCTCCCGTACAGCCACGTTTCACTAAGCAACATAAAGCGCTGGACAGGGCTGCCATGGATGCAAGAGATGTTTCCCACCATTTTATCCTATCAGAATACTTACTCGCAACAGAATGCCATAGGAAATGAGTTGAATGGCTTTCAGACAACTGAGGTTGAACACTATGAGGGTACTGAATACCCGCTTACCATTACGATACAAGCATTCAACTCCACTCTCGCTTTGGACGCTCTAGTCAATATGTCAATGATTGATACCAGAGATGTTGATAGAATAATTTCTAAACTAGAGGATGTGCTGCTAACTGTTTTGAACAGCACCTCCAAATATCCTCCAACGTTGCTTGAACTGGATGTTCTATCACCTACTGATATAACAGACTTGGCCTGTATTAGCCAAGGAAAAAAGGCTCAGCTTTCTTATCAATGTCTCCACCATGGGTTTGAATTCAACGCCACGAAACAACCAGATGCGGTTGCGGTCGAAGGTTATTTCGGAAAAACAATTACATATTACGAGCTGGATTTGCGAGCCAATGCTATTGCCCACTCGCTGCGCATACAAGGTGTGGCTCAAGGTTGTAAAGTAGGACTCATAATCAAACGGTCGATTGAGATGGTTGTGGGAATTCTTGCGATCCTCAAAGCTGGAGGTGCGTATGTGCCAATCGATGCAACATTACCAAGAGATCGAATGGAATATATGCTGAAGGATGCTGCCTGCTCGGTTGTACTGGCTATGCAGGCTACTATCTGCATCCTTCCCCAGCCAGTGAGCCAAAGAGTTATCCTGATTGATGACTTCATGCATATGGTTCCTGAACATATCACAAAGCCTCTCGATTTATCATCCAGTGACGATACTGCTTATATCGTGTATACTTCTGGCACCACGGGCCAACCAAAGGGGGTACCAATTCACCATGGAGGGGCCATGAATTGCATACAAGATCTTCTAACTATAAACGGTTCAGGTCCTGGAATACTGCAGTCGCAATTCATGTCGGTAGGATTCGATGGTGCGGTTGCTGATATATTTACTTGCTTAACTCATGGGGGAACGCTGGTACTTCGCTCTGAGGATGATGTGGTTGAGTCTTTGAAAAGAGTGGAAGCATTAACTATCACGCCTACTGGGTTACAACACATCCAGCCAGAAGATGTCCCCAATCTTCATGTAATTACCGTGTGCGGTGAACCGGTGCCGCAATCATTAGTCGATAAGTGGTCACAACACGTCAAGCTCCTCAATGCATATGGCCCAACTGAAACTAGCATAATATCAAGCGTCCAGGAGCTTAGAAGAGGGAAAAGAATAGGCATCGGTCGGCCCATCAATAACATGTCATATTATGTTCTAGATCAAAAGCTAAGAATGGCTCCTTTGGGAGTTACAGGAGAGCTCTACATTGCAGGTCCCGGCATCGCTAAAGAATATCTCAATCGGCCCGAACTCACCACAGAGCGCTTCATTGAGAACCCTTTCATTCCCGGAACCACAATGTACAAGACTGGCGATATAGTCCGCTGGAACCTAGATGGCAACCTAGAGATCCTTGTACGTTCCGATGACCAGGTGAAGCTAAAGGGATACCGAGTGGAACTAGGCGAAGTAGCTGCAGCCATGAATACATATCCAGGAGTAGAGGTAGCCGTGGCACTTGTGAACGAGAGTATGCTGATCGGCTTTGTCACACCCGTGGGTGTAGACGTTGACAGGCTGCGAGATTCGCTCTTTGATACTCTTCCAGATTACATGGTCCCGGCAACCATTGTTGCACTTGAAGCATTCCCCATGACAACTAATGGAAAGGTAGACAAGGACAAGCTGAGAGAGATTCCGGCGCAATCAGCCGTGGACCGTCAGCTTCCGGCAACAGATAAGCAGCAGCTCGTTGTCGATCTGATGGCGACAGTGCTCAATGTCGATAGAAACATGATTGACCTTCAAACATCCTTCTTTGCACTTGGTGGTGACTCAATCTCGGCTACTGCTCTGATATCCGCTTTCCACAAGCACGGGCTAGATATTTCCCTTAAACAATTATACAAATCTCCCACACCCGCAACTTTACTATTGGACTCCAATATCACAAAGCCGCCTAACGATACCAAATTTTTCAACGAGCATGGTCCCCACATTTCAAGACGTATTCGCATACTTTGCCTTCATGGCTCTGATATGAGTGGCAAAATTATGAAGTTCAAAATGGCGCTTCTCGAAAAAGAGCTATATTCGCTAGTTGATTTCATCTACCTCGATGCATGCTTTGACTCAGACATGGCCTGTAATATTTGTGACCTTTCCTGTCCATTTATTCCACCTCTGACCAATTTTTACAATTAGATGTTCAAGAACTGGAAAAGTATTATGACAGTTCGTTTTTCACCTGGTTTCCTCCTTACCAGTCCAACAGAGAACATGTGGAGCAATCCATTTACCACGTGCTTACTTTCCTTTCAAGTCTAGGCAAGAAGGTAGATGGTCTTCTTGGATATTGCCAAGGGTCGTGCATAATTGAATTACTTGACCGAATGGCTGAGAGTGGTGAGATTGAGCGGCAATGGGGATTCAGTGTTCACATATCTGGGGTACTTCTGGACCAAATTCTAGATGATAATATCCTGCCTGCCGGATTATCGCCTGCGAATCTCTGTGCGCCTATTTCAACTCCCTCAGTTCACTGCATGAGCCCGATTGACGGTCTATATGAAGATAATCTAAAGGTTCAGGGGAGATACAATCCCGAGCTGAGACTTACTCTGGAGCACAACTTTGGCCACAATATACCCCAAGCTGCTGAAGCAGTGAGTACATTAGGACGCTTTATTTTAGACACTGCAGAAATATGTCAAAAATCCTAATTATCGGTTGCTAGATTTGCTTTATTGAATTGTTTTTTTCCATACTCAAAATCTTACCTACTGTATATCCTGTAATCTTGTTCAAAGTCTGGAGCTAAATACATTTAATATAATGATTTATTTGTCAAATGATATATTTTGAACTGTCTTTTGACCTGATTTATTATCAGCAATCTGTGGACTTCAAAGCTTGACAGTAGCCAATTCTATATGCTTCATGGTTAAAGAGTTAATAAAGATGAAAAAGCAGAAAAATATCACTATAAAATATAAAGCAATAGTGTGGTTCTTATAAGAAACCTTTCCTAAAACTTGAGTCAGATGATATAGAGAACTATACTAGTGCAATTATCTGCTCTCCAGAGGGTATTTTGTTACCATTTAGACATCATTAATTACAACAACTTTCCGTCAACACTAACAAGTTCCTACCTCCACTCGTCTCCCAACTGTCCGTCCTCGTTACGCTACGGATGGGTGACGTAGAAGGACGCGGCATGCGCCGTCAAATACATAGCTAATATATCTTTTTTTTATTTTTCACGCCGCTGACATTTGACCTTGAAGAGGGCCGCAATGATTCCTTTTTTGAAACTCCCCTGCCAATGATGTTCATTTACCCGAGAATTAGTAATGGCTGGCGCCAATCTGTTTCTCTGCTTTACTCTGTGGAACGGAAATATACATTTCGCGTAATAGTAAGGTCATTGCTTGCTATTATCAGGTATGCCAAAACGCAAGCATCGCTGGCCAAGAAATATATCTGCGAAAAGATATATTCAGCGACACTTTTGGCACCTCGACCTAATTAATTCTCTTCATTCTAATCTCTCTTTCTTCTCGCGTGTTTGAATGGCATCGAAAACATTCTTCCCCAAATGGGGTGCCCCCTCGCTCCTCTACCTCTACCCTCCCGTCTTCATTAGCATGCTCATGCTAGGGGCTATAGAAGGCCCCCTCCCGCTTCTCGTCCGAAATCTTGTGTGCCAGGAATATTATACCTCGACCCAGCCCAATGCCTTGGCGAATATAAGCCTATTTAATGAGGACTCTGAGTTGTGCTCTGCGCCGATAGTGCAGCAGAGGACATCAAGACTAATGATGATAAACGCATTAACCATTAGCATTTCGAGTAAGTATAGCCCTCACCACGGAGTCTTCCAGTCGCCACTGATATAATTCTCTCTTCTTTATCAGCCATACTTGTGCTGACCTATCTTGGATCTCTCTCCGACCGCAAAGGTCGCCGACTTTTCATGGCCATATCCAACTTTGGTGTACTCTTGTTCAATACCGTGATTCTGCTTGTTTATCTGTGGTGGAATGTTCTGGGCTCAGGTTTTTTAACCGTCGGCTTTCTCCTTGTGGGCCTCTCGGGAGGTGCGTCCGGCTTCCTTGTAAGCATGCAGGCTTATATTGTTGACATCACCGCGCCGAAACACAGGTAATGTCGAAGGGTGAAGCTATCAGGCGACATGGTTTCACGAGTAACGATTTTGTACCGTACCTTTATTAGAGGCGTGACCTTTGGATACCTCTTTGCACTCATTTACACCGGGCTCGGCTTAGGCCCTATGCTTGGAAACCTCACCGTCAAACTTACGAATTCATTCGGCACCATCCTATACACAAGCGTTGTTTTTCGCATTTTGTTTCTCGTTTATATCGTGTTTGTGCTCCCGGAATCCAACCCAGGGGGAGAGTATGCTCCACTCACACGGTCCGCAGGAGCCGAGTTCACTGCTTTAAATGACACCCCCAGCTCTCCAGTTACCCAAACACATTCAACTGAAGCTTCCAATACTAGTATGCGTGACCGATTGGTCCTCACCGCCAAAAAACTGCACCGTGTAATCATACCCCCTCTTTTTGCTCAAGAGAACAGCCGCCGTAAATGGGCCCTTATACTACTCGTGGCAGTCAATTTCTTCAATAACACGGCCGTCGTGTCAATGGTTGGGGTTCAGAATCTCTACTATGCTTCCCAGTTCCATTGGGGACCGGCTGAGAGCGGAGAATTTTTCTCTCTTCAGTGTTTCTCGCGACTGCTAGTATCCTCCGCCCTCTTTCCGCTGCTGACCTATGTGTTCAAGGGGAACCGAGCGAAGTCTCCGTTTTCTTTACCCGAGGGAACCGAAGCCGATCCGCTTCTATCTCGAGACGCGGCAGAGGCCGAGATTGACTTGAGCCACGAGGTGAATGATTCAAAAATCGCTTATACTCTGAAAGACGCGCGATTTGACACGTGGATCATTCGTATCACCCTTGTTGGGTTGGTGTTTGTGTGGGCATCCTATGGAGTTGCCACAAAGAGCTGGATGATATATTGTCGTAAGTTGAATGATGCTGTATAAACGGAGTTGGATAGCTCCATAACTGACCGCTATCTCCATTGTAGTGGCCATCATTACAGCAACCGATGCCCTAATCGAGCCCGCCCTTCGCTCGCTTTTCGCCAATCTTCAATCAGGGCACACCGGAGAAAACCTCTCTGCCCTCGGTCTCTCAGAAGCCCTCGCCACCACCATCTCCCCCCTTGTCCTCTACAACTCGTACTCCAAATTGGTAGAAGTAGGGCAGCCGCACCTTATCTTCTTCATGGCATCGGGGATCATGTTTGTCGCCTGTGTTTTGGCGTTTTTGTTTCCAGCTCGAGTAGCAAAAGAAGAAATCTGAAGAACTAGAGGCGGCGGCGCTGTATTATTATGCAATTTGTGTGTATTAGTATATCAATGGCCCATAATTTATATATGCTTAATTGTTAGAAACCCCCTTGCATTTGAGCAATTTAACTTTCGATTCTACCCATAATAAAATGACGAAGAGCAATTCCATCCACGCCACCTACGCGGATGGCCGCTCCTAGTTTGACTCCATATCAATGAAGATAATACTTGCAAAATCCTTTCTCTCCCAGAGGACAAGCTCAGTTCACATGGTCAAGGGTGGGCTTTAGTTTAATTTTTTGTATTATTGAGTGTGTATCCTTCTCTTGATCCCCCGTAATCGTGTTGGAAACCGACTTCACTCCATTAACTAAAATATTAGCTACTCATCTCGGTGGAGTTATACCTCTCTACTACCGCCGGATTCATGCACGTTTTTACAACCCCATGGTGCCTGCTGTCTTATTCATGAGACAGGGTTCAATGGATAAAAAACATTCTCCAAAATTCTCTGAAATCATTTCATTGTCCATACCACGTTTACAAATATTGGGGGGAAGTAAAGAGTGGACAAGTACGAACTGGGAGATAACTTGTTAAACGAACTCTCAATCATAGACATAAAAAGCGGGAGTTATCACGATAGACATAAATTGTAGTACTTTCATAGGGATCTAAACAACACGACGTTGTGGAATTGAACATACTACTTGCCATCCTCGGGCCGCTAGGATACTAAATGTCCAGCTCAAACACATCCTCGCCTCGTATCGTATCATCTATATCAATCCAACTTCAGCATCCAGCCTAAACAAGTGCGTCAACGGATGAAGACCTACCTCTCCCTGCCTCTCTCCTTTTAACTCCTGCGTTCATCTCCTTATTTCCTCTGTCCCCCACCCCTTCCTCGCTCTCCTTGCCCTCCTCGTCTACAAATTCAGCATCCCTAATGTTGCGTGGACACGTAACCCCAGGCACAACTGGCAACTTGGGTGCCATTGCCGCAAGTGGAGAAGTGCTCAACATAAGAAGCGTGTTTCTATCATAGACAATCCTCGTTCCTATCATGCGGCAGATGGGCCATTCATGAACAAGAATTAAAATTGGAAAATGGAAGAGGAAGCGAGAAGCAAGAGAGATGTACCTCCAGGCGTGGTGCCATAAACGCCCGATGTCGCGGAAGAGGAGGCAGAGCCTGCTTGGATCTGGCATTGAGAGGACATCATCGATGCTCAGGGGAAAGAAGAAACGGAGTTTAGAAAATCCCTTGGCCCTAAGCAATTTAAATGAAGGGTGGAACCTGCATTTGGAATGGAAAGAGGGGTGACAGATATGAAAGGCAATAAGCCACACGCCATGTTGAATCCTCGTTTCGTTTCGTTCAGGAATATTAATACTTAATACGCGGAAAAGGGGTTTCTATTTTAGCAAAGTAAGGTATCTTTCTTTACTAAGAGCACTAGTGCTAAATCCAGGCGCCGCGCACGTTGGCGGCCCTATTCTTTCCAGTAGATACGTTGGCTAGCAAGAATAATAGTGGGTTTCGGAAGCACTGAAGTCAAGCTATGTTTGGTCGCGTCGCATACGTAGATTCTTTATTTGGGCAATTTATGAAATAAGATAGTGGTTTGAAAGGGCAGGTCGTAGAGAAAAAGCTATATATAAATGGCTGAGGAAGATGAAAGCAAAAGAATGTATTAGAAGAGGAGAGAAAAAAATTATATAGCAGAGAATATAAGAGTAGAAATAAAGCTTGCAATAGGTATCTCTTTTAAATAGAACATTCTATCATTTACATTGACCAGACCGTAACTGCCGATCTGCCAATTGGGCCAGATACAGACTCCAAGGAGCAACGTGGGTTCCACGCAGCTCAACCACACTCACTTCTGTGTGGACCTTGCTCCTTATTTTTCCATTGCCTGACTTAGCAAAAGAGCCGATTTCGAAGTTTGCAGAGGTCGGTGGGGATTGGACGAGGATGCGGCCAGCTTCAGCGTTCCAGACGACACTGTTACCAGCTTGCCATCCGTGGCCAGAGCCAAAGGCGTCAGCATCCATCATCTCGATATCTCCATCGGTCTTGATCACTATAGGTCGAGAAAACATAAGTATCAAAGGCAAGAAATCGGTAGCGACAGTTCATACCATCGTAGAGCATGCCAGTGGAAAAATGGGAGTGGGGTCCCATGTTGCTTCCTCGGGTTTTGGGTGGGGTGTTGTACACAGAGCAATTGGTGAATACATTAGGTCCCATAACAAGGGAAGAGACCAAATAGTTGTGGAAATTCGCCTCGCTCGCGCAATTCTTCATTAAAATCAGCTGCCCGCCTACTTTGAAAGAGTTCTGTCCGTTCAAAAAGTCACTCTTATAGTGGTGCTCGCAGCGGTCGATGGTGATCGCGCGGCAAGCCTGCTGGCCAGATTTTTGTTGCTCGAGAATTTGGATAAAGTTGTGGAAATACTCGCCAATCACGTTTCGAACCCAAGACTGTTCAACTCCCTTCATGGTGATAACGAAATTGATGAACATTTCATCTGCAAAATGGATATCACCGTTATGCTTATTGGGATCCCGAATCTGGTCGCCAGTACGACCGCGATTAAACGGGCACTCAACCACCAAATTCTGGATACCAACGTGTTTAATGCGTGTGCTAGTGTATTTGGCAACCCAGCCGCCGCCCTATATTTTATACATTAAAAATAGGCAAACATAGTCATTAGACGACAAATCCATAGGATAAATCTAATCTAAACTTCCTACCCAAGCTTGGTCAATCGAAATAGTCATAGGGCTATTGTGATAGAATAGTTGTGAGGGGAAAAAAAAGATACATGAAATCAGCATATTGCTCGCATCACTGAAATAGACTGTAATCAATAGCCCAACAACTTACTTGTCTAGCAATATAGTTTTCTTAACAGGATCAATCGATTGGACAACCCGAAGTGACCTTGCCACCTCTCCCGGTCTCCAAACCGATGGAAATTTGTCCATTCCCAACGTTTTTATCCATTCTTGATTAGCGATGCGCCCAACTACAATGGTATCGCCATTCTTTAGATCAGCCACATTCTCAAGCGTCAGGATATTTGCCCCAACAGGAACATATTGGTCGACAATTTTGCGCTGCGCTGTCTCTTTATTGCCCGAGGCTGGGCCTTCGATAAGGAAAAGCTCCTGACTTTTGAGCGGATTGACTTCAGCAATGATGCGAGTGCCTCCGCCCGGCACGCCTTGCAACACCACCCCACTGTTGGCAATACGCACTGAGCGCTTCATTCTGAAAGTGCCGGCTTCGAGCTGGATTGCGCCACGGAACCCATTCTGCACAGGCGCGTAGGATACGTTCAAAATCGCCTGCTGAATCATATCGGTGTCATCTCCGCCCGTTGGCTTCAATCGTACGAGAACAGGTACTTCAGGAGGGTCAGCTCCGCCATAGAAGCCCACTCCGCTAAAATCGGCGATCCTATCACCTGCAGGGTTGTATGCAGCATACTGCAACAATCCCTGCGCATCCCTCGCAACAAACTGGCTTTTAGCATTGGCATTGTTGGGCGCATCCATTCCTGGGACTTGCTTCACTACACAAGGGGGTTGAAGCGGCTGCCCATTGACTAATGGAGGCGGAATCTCCGCAGGGTTTTCTGGAGCTGGGGGCGGGAAGTTCCCAGTCGAGTCGGTGTCATCCGAGTACAGGGGAGCAGCGTCCGGTGGCGGAGGCCAGTCCAAAGGCGCTTCTTCATAAATAGTGTCGGCGTCTTCATCTTCTAGAGCCAGGGCTTCGAACTGCCCTCTGGTGGCCTTAGGAACCCACGGGTAGAAGGACCACCGTTCGAGTTTGGTCGAATTCTTTGGCTGAACTAGTGCAGCGTCCCGTTTGGCGGCACGGGACATGCGGATAGGCTGCCTTGTATTAATTTCGCCTAACAGATCATCGGATAAATGTCTAGCATTATTGTTCAGGATATGATGCTCTCCTGAATTGTCACGATATTTCAGATGAGAGCGAGGATGTAATGCTAGCGTGTTCATTTTTGGTTTAGAGCAAAGCCTCCTTCATCCGAGTAAATACGGAGATCACTTACATTGGGTAGCGTGAATGGTATGAAAGAACAGGGAAGCTATGGGTAGAACACGAATTAGTTTCATCGCGATCGGATGGTAGAGTCGTCTGTGAGGGGGAGAGCAAGGAAGCGGCTATGACATTTAAAGGGGAGGAAGCGGCAAGAGAAAATGAAGCATCAATAATGGTTTCTAGTTAAGCAGCAAAAGAGAGGGAAGGGAGCGGGAGTACAAAGAGTACAAATAGATTAGAATTATTCGAATCGCAGAAATGATTGTTAAACAGATAAAAAAAGCATCCCCTAAAAACAGCCGTCAAATCACCGGCAGAAATGATGCTGATGTCTTGGCAAGATAAATGCCAATCAGTCCTTTGTCTGCAGATAGGCTCTTTATATGCCCTTTTGCATCGTTTCCCAGTGACCGAAACGCCGCCGGCCATGCACCCTCTCCCAGCACAGAGTGGGCGCATGCTCCTTGGGGGCTGTACGGTCACCGTATTGCGTCGGCTTAACATCAGGGGAGAAATTGCCCAATTTGGATTCTACTTGAGATTAGCAAAACACGATGATTATCAAACCAATGTACAGATCACCCCAAGATCTCTCCCTCCTCCTCTCTCCCTCTTCAACCTAGCCCTTTCTTAAGTCTGATCCTATTTTAATTTTCCAAGCTGAATCATCAAGCTAGAGTTCCTCACGTTTATTACATAAAACAAAAAAAACGAAAAAGGCTATTTATTTACAAGTCTATTTTATGCTTCTGTGGGTGGTTTTTCAAGCCCCTTTCTCGTGTCGCCGCTCCTCAATACGTTTCAGCTTGGCAAGAATCTGGTCCCGCTCTTGCTCCAATTCTTGGCGCACTTTTGTCAAACTACCATGAAATGAATTCATTAGTTAATCACCTGGATGAAAAGCTCTATTGCTCTTAGGGGAAGGGGAGAGTGGAACACAAGGTACTTCTCTAATCTCTCCTCCGCATTTTCACGTGTGGGCTGGAAATCCAGACTCATGCTCTTGGCCTAATATCACGAGCACCAATATAAGAATCGGCTTGCAACTCCTCATGAATTTAAAAATAAAATGCGCACCTGCTCATCTGATTTTTTCCGCGCATTCAAGCCATAAAAATAACCCGCGGGCACCAGCGCGATCCCCACCCAGACAGCAGGGCTCCGAAGACTGGCTGGAATTCGCGACATGATTGCGTTTTCAGCACTTCACTTTTTGTTTATTTGCCACACGGGTTAGGTTGTTGTGGTCAAGCGACTGCGCCACGCTATGGTTGAGCCATCTTTCCCTTGTTCAGTCGACATGAAACAGAGGGGACAAGGGGAGACACACACTAATTAAAATGCCTCCAATCGTATCTCTCTTCTTACGAGTTCATAAGGAAATGGTGACTGCTCTGCACTTTTAAGGTAAATTTATTTTTTACTTGCTTGGGGATTAGTGGATGGAAGGGGCTCTGCAGCGGCAAGGAGAGGTCGGCGTGTCCATGAAAGAACCTTCCATGGATGGAAGGCTTCTTCGGGGAAAGTTTGCTGACATGATGGCCCAGTTTTTCGGCGATAAGGAGGAAAGCGCGTTGTTAATCAGCTCGGTCTTATGAGTGTTGACCATAATTGGGTGCTGCGGCTTGGTGCCCGAAAAACGGCGAGGGCGTACAAGGGTGATTGCGTTCATGATGGTGCAATGGAGTTTGTGGGCAGAGCCCGCCTCCTCCCCCCCTAAAAATAGCTGTCAGGGGGTTGAGAGAATTAGGCAAGATTGCGAAAATGCCAAGCGAAAGCGGAGTGGGTAAAGAAACTAGTTTAATGAAGATTCTCACTCAGGAGAAGATAGCTATAGTACAATATGAGACTGAAAGGAGGAGAGCAGAAGAGAAGAGTCCATCTAACAGGGGGGGAAAAAAATAGAAATGAGATATAAGACATAAGTGAGTTTATAATGGAAGAAGCAAAGGAAGTGGATAAAATAAAATAAAATGTACACCAGGGTTGGAAAAAATGTGTGTGAATATTCAGGATGATGATGGTATTTATTTAGTCCGCTTTTTCGATCTTGACGACTTGGAGGAAGTCGCGGGGGCATCCGCCTCCTCTGCACACAGGCTCCCCTCGACCCGTAAGTGACGACTGAGGGCGTCCTGTCGTGCAAACGACTTTCGACATGTGGGGCACGAAAACGGCTTGATTCCCAGGCTAAAGAAAAGGGGAACATCGGATGAGAACAAATGAAACGAGATTCCAACGGAGGAGCCTAAAGATGCAAGCACGGACACTTACTGTAATTTTGAATGTCTATTCCTATCGTGCTGTCTTGCAAAGGCTTTCCCGCATCCGGGGAAGAGGCACGCGTAAGGCCGCTCTGACGTGTGAGTGCGCATGTGTGATTTTAAGTTGTAGGGACGAGCAAACACCTTGGAGCATCCGGGATGGGGGCAGGGGAAGGTTTTGTCGGAAGCCACTTTGACGCGTTTCGCGGAGGCGGATTTAGGGGGTCGGCCGCGACGAGCGGGCGAGGGGTTGGCGGGGTCGGAGAAGGGGCGCTTCCGGGTGTGTTTCTTTTTGGGGCGGGCGCGGGGACTAAAGTCCTCGTCGCCATCGTCATCCTCGATGTCGCTCTCCTCTACTTCCTCAGGGAAGCCAGGCTCTTCCCCCTCCTCTTCCTCCTCCTCCTTCACCTCCTCCTCAATTCTTTCTTCACTTGGTGCCGCTTGCGATCTCTGCAGCACGCCCATTTGCGGTAGTGACGGTAGCGGCGGCGATGGCGGAAGCGGGGATATGGCTGGCGGCGTAGGATGCTCCTTCTCCACCCACTGCATCCCTTTCTCCCATCGCTGCTCCCTCCTCGCGGCCACAGCGCTTTTCTCTTCGCTTCCGGAGCCAAAGAGTTTTCCCTCCTCCACGAGGAAGCCATCCTGCTGCGAGTGCAAGAAGGAGGTGAAGTCTCCAAAGGCGGGGTCCAACCCCCCGTAGCCGCCAAACTCGTGTAGAGGCTCATACGGGGAGGGTTTTTCGTGGGCATCACTGCCCGCAATGAATAATTCCGCGGGGATATAGGGAGTGGGAGGGGCATAGGAGCCTCCCGCGAACCATTGGTCGGGATGCGGGTCGAATTTGCCTGGGGAGGTGGAGGGGTTGGTGAGGGATTCGTAGCTGCTAATGGCAGGCGAGGGGATGTAGGATTGGGGAAATGGGGCGAATGAGTAGGGGGACATGAGTTCCGGATTGGCCTTCCCAAGAAGGGGCATGGTGGGGGATGCGGAGAGACACTTAATGAAAACAAAGGCAAAAGGAGAAAGCGGCACAGGGAGCCGGGACAGGGGGAGGAAAGAGAAGCCGATGACCGGATAGGCGGCCAGTATAACTTATATACCGGCTTCTATAAAGAGCATAATAATCAAATGTGGGAAACGGTTGAACAAGGTTTTCGCTGTACAAAACAACTCGGAGCTAACTCAAAAGGCTTGGGGGGCCACGACAGCGCGCTTTTCATTCGGCCCAAAAATGCACCATTTTCTAGAGTTCTTTTTTCTGCATCTAGAAAAAGAGCCAAGAGTCGTTTATCCACGGACACATGGCCCGCCTGCCTGCCCCAAACCACAGTCACACTGACGATTTTGTGGCACGCAGCCCCGCCGGCACCAATCACCACGGTGCTGGCTTGCGAGACGAGCGAGGGGGGGAGAGTGCGAGGTGAGGCGCAGGCTGCGGATGTCCGGAGCTAAGAGGCGGCCCCCTTCTTCAGCTGGAGCCGCTCACCCGGGCCTCTAACCTGCCGCACCAGGGCCCGCTGGCCCTTGCCAGCTCGCCTGTTCCCCGCACGCGAGCCCGGCCAACTCCCTCCCACCCCTGCGCTGGCCGAGCCGTAAGCCCGCCGGCCGAAGGGGAATCCCGAGCCATCAGAGTTTTCCTTAAGGGCCCCCGTACCACTTCATAACCTACTGTGATTAACACTGGCCACGACAGGGCTCCCCTCCCCCATAGCCACACAACCTTACGGCATTAAAGTCTTATTCTCCATCATATTCCTTGTACATGCATCCTCCCCCGTTTGGGCCGAATGAAGCGCACGCTTCTTTTCCTTCCATTGCACTCACAATGATTCCTGGCCACGTAAATTAGGCATCCAGCCGGCAGGGCCCTGATTGGACGGGCTAACGTATCCAACTCGGAGAGATCTCCCCACCAATCTCTCCCGCCGCAAGAGGACGCCTTCTGCCATCTCATTACTGAGCGCTTTGGCGGCTGGCTCCGGTTGGCCTGCAGGGGAGGGCAGGGGGCGGAAACGCAGCCGATCCTTGCCAACAAGGAAGTTCGCCCTGCAAACCAGAGACGCGAAGCAATGCAGGCCGATCCATTCCGGACTGGGGCAAGGACGGAGGGAGGGTGCTGGCTAATCAGCTGGCCCAGCGCGGCTGGCGAGCGAGAGATTAGATAAGAGGAGGGGGCGAGTGGCTTTCCGCCATGGCCAAAAGCGGCCACGGCCTTGGGAAGCTCGCGCCCAACCCCCTGTTATCAGGTGAGGATCAGATTACACTGTCGCAGGATGGGTGTTTGTTTTCGTTTCCGTCCAATTGCCGGGGTTTCACCAATTTCACGCTTAAGCCTTGGATTTATCTGTTTTTGCTTCTGTTTACCAACTCGTCTCTAGTCCTTGGTCTCCCTTCGTCTTCATCCGATTGCGCTTTTAATGCTCATCCTCTAATTCATCCTCTCCACATTATGCCTGGATTCTCCTGCGCAACGTCCGCATTCAGTCTATAGTTCCATCGCTACATTTCCATCCCACTCTCCCTGCATCCATACTACTTAATGTCGGAACCACCGAGCAAGAAGCAAGCCGAGGATGCAGATCCAGCCAACATCGACATCGAATCCTGCATCGACAACCCAAAGCTCGCTCCGCTGGGTGCTCATCTCCTCGGATCCCGCTCCAATACCCCTGACAAAGGCCGACATTCAAAGGCCTCCACAAGCAGAGACGGAGTCCCATTGCGGAACGAGAGCGCCATTTCTGGATCGCTGCGGGTTGCGGATGCGCCAGCGCATGCGACGTTGGCATCCTCCGGCGGCGGGGCGGGCATTACATCCCTCCTGCTGCGGCGTCGAAATTTGACAGCTGACGAGCTGAGAAAGCAAATCGATATTCTTCTTCTTGCGCAAGCTCCGGGGGAGGAGGAAAGGGGGGCGTTGGAGAAGCGAGGTCTGGCGCTGGTGCTGATTCCTCCCCTCCGGCTCACTGAGCTCGACCTGTCTCGCAATCGTCTGGAGGACTTGCCGAGCAATTTCGCACAGGCTGCCCCCCATCTTCGCTATCTCAACTTGTCGATGAATCGGTTCACCAGGCTCCCTCGAGAACTCTTCTCGCTCGCCCGGCTCGAAGTCCTGCTGCTCTCCCAGAACAGGATCCGGGACCTCCCGGCCCAGTTCCCCGCCGGATTCCAGAACCTCAAGACCCTGAAACTGTGCGCGAACGAAATCAGCCAGCTTCCCGAATGGATCGGCAGGCTGGCCCAGCTCCAGACCCTGACGCTGGGCTCCGTGTTCGGGGGAAATCGCATCTCCGTCATCCCGCCCGGGTGCCTGTCTCGGATGCTTGAGCTGCGAGAGCTCGACCTCTCGCACAACCTGCTCTCCCGATTGCCCGACGACCTCGGCCACCCCCTCTCGAAGCTCGTGCACCTCACGGTGGCCAGCAACCGCCTCGAATCGCTTCCCCGCACCATCGGGCTCTGCCGCAATCTGCGTGCACTGGATCTCTCGCGCAATCAGCTGACCAGCCTGCCCCTCGAGATGGTGGACCTGGCGAATTTGGACACGCTCGACGTGTCCGACAACCTGCTGTGCGTCATCCCGGGCGACGTGTCGCGGTTCATGGAGCGCACGACCTTTTTGCTCACCGGGAACCCGTTCACGCGAGGCTATTGCGATCAAGTGCCGGCCAACTATCCTGGTGCGACCGGGGCGCGCCCCGGCCCGGCCCAGCCCACGATACCGTCGGCGACGGGCGCCTCCTCCGCGGCCCCCGAATGGGAGACGCTGGTTCGCGACCTCTCCCGCCGCCCCATTCCCATCCGAATCGAGTACGACGACATAGGGGAGGAGGAGGGCGACGCCAGCATCGACCACCACTTGCACCACGCGCAAGCTTATTCGACGCCCGGCACCCCGACCCAATCCCGGTCCCTCAGCCCTGGGCCCATCGCGAGATCCTCCTCCGGTGACTACTTCGGCCCCGCGGCCCGAAGCACAGAGGCGAATAGCTTTGGCATTTCGCGCAGCGTGTTCTCGTCCCCGACCTCTTCGCCTCACCTGGGCTCGACTTCGCCAACCCTGCCGGCGGCAGGGGAGGACGAGGGTAGGCCGTGGCTGCCCTCGCTCAAGGAGCTCGCCGCCCGCACCATCCTCCTGAACGAGCTGCCCATCCCGCGCGGGCTCCTCCCGACCTCGCTGCTCGCGTATCTCCAGCCGGGCGCTCGGCCGTGCTGTTTTTGCCAGAATCCATACGTGAAGGAGTGGGTGTCGGCGGTGACGGTGGAGGATTTTCGCGGCCATCCCTCGGTGGTGCACAAGGTGCGGTTTTGCTCGGCTCGCTGCTGGAGCCATTGCCGGAGGCCGCGCAACCTGCCCGAGCCCTCTCGGGAGGAGAAGCGGGGGGCTGAGAACAAACAGCTACGGCGGTGCCTAGAGAGGGAGGTGTGCAGTGGACGGGCCAGGGGGCTGAACCTGGAGGCGATGCTGGGCGGGTTGGCCACGGAGCCGGCCGAGGAGGCGATCGCCCAGACCCTGGATGCGCTCACTCTGGAGGAGCATGTGGGGAGAAGGACCGAGGGGGCCGCAAGACGCTCCGCCCTGATCATCGGCGTGGGGGGGGGAGGAGAGGCGGAATGCGGAGGGTCAAGGCGGCAATGGTGCATCAAGGGGGTCACGGGGTGAATTCTTCTGCTTGTAAAATGGTTTGGCTGGTTTTTTTTTCTCCCTCGCTGTCCTCAGCTCTCCTCCCGTGTTGTTTTATCTTCGTTTCTTTAATTTATCGTATTTCCGTGAAGGAGGAGGGCCATGGGGTGTACTTGTTTGCTTTTGCTGTACTCTATTCATGTATAAAGAAAATAAATTAATTAATTTATTCCCCATTGAAGGCCCCCCCAGGATCAACCCAAGTCAACACCACGTTGAAATGTGGTACAGGGCTGCAGACTCTGTTTCTTTTCTCCACTCCAAATAGTCAAATATTAGAAAAAAAAGTGGTCGGGAAAGACAAGAGGAGGAATTTTCCATATAGCATTTTAACATTCCCCTCTTTCCTGCCATTGCGCCTAATCCAACTAGACCCATTAAAAGACGACCTAATTATCCGCTTTAGGATTCTGCATTTTCTCCCCTCCACCCTCTCCACTCTTTCCTCTTCAATGGCCATTATCGATCTGAAGACGGTGATCTTCATTGTCTTGGGCACGCTTTTCTGTCCCGTGGTGGCATTTCTTCTGGGTAAGGGAGCCCTGCCAATTGATGTCGCGCCTTGGTGGCCAATTTTAACTTTACCATGCTTACCCTGGTAGGGATTTCGTATGCGGTCACCTGGACCCTCTATCTTCTTTATGGTAATGTTTATTTTGTTTATATCGCACACACCCCCTTTTTTCTTGTTTTGTCCACCACCGGTATTCTCTCTTCCGGCACCCCATTGTTCTGACTTCCATTTCGTGTCTATCTAGCTGGCCAGGGCAGCAATTGGACCGCCTTACCGACAAGTCCCACGCGCGCCTGGAAGGTGACCCTAGCCATCGCTAATAATGTGTGGGATACGCTTCGCGGACCCATCATTCCCATTATCCTGCGATATATTGTCTATAGACTGACAAGTTTTGAGCCGCGCCCTCGATCTGAGTAAGCCATCATCCTTTCCATTCTCCACTCTCCATTTGTTTTATTGAAGGCTTTTTTTTTGTGCCTTTTTTTTTCTAACGCATGGATCCAGAATCGGCATTCAGTATGGCAGTCGCACCGGTAAACGCCTTGACATATACTATAGCGATAGGGGGAACCTCTTCACCGACCAAGGCGACTTAAAGCCTGTCGTCATCGTTGTGCAGGGCGGAGCGTGGAGGAGCGGCGCGCGGATTATCATGAAGCCAGTGGCAGAGTTGCTGCAGATCGAAGGAGACTATGTCGTGGTGGTTCCAGATTATACCCTGTATCCGGATGTAAATGGGCTTGTGTTTTGGGCTTTTCCACGGGACAGCCTGAGTGACTTTGGGTTGACTTTGTTGTGTATAGGGAAAGATCGATGAGATGGTGCGGGATTTGCAAAGCTGTATCTTTTGGACCCGAAAGAACATCAGGTAAGGAGAAGGGGCGTGTGCCTTAACGCGTATCCTCTACTGCCACCCTAACCATTTTCCGTTGCCGCTTTTTGGTTTCTTATTGGTGGGATGGACAGTATATACGATGGCAACCCCTCCGAGGTCTATATCCTTGCTTCCGGCGCAGGGGCCCACATAGCGGCCCTGACGGTCATTAAGGACGTGGTCGACCATGTCCGCTGGTTCGACAGCACCGGGACTGACGCCCATCGTCCGAGCGAGGACGCGCATCTCCGAGTTCCCACTTGGGACCGGTACACGAAGCCCACGGCCATGCCTCGTGTGCAAGGAATGATACTGATGTCGGGTATCTACGACATTACTTATTATCACGCGTGGCTCTTCCGACAAGGTAAGTGACGGCTTGACCCAAACCCCCCGGATGGGTCGACGAAGTGTGCTAAGCTCTGATGCATGACAGGCCTGGAGGAGATTAATGCCATGGATCGTGTTATGGGTAAGGACCCCCTCCGTTAGCTCCCATGGACAAGACATCTCATATGAATCCCCCATCTACTAGGAAATGACCCGTCCCGGTTCTCCGACTTCTCGCCCACCTCCCTCTTGGCAAGTTGTCTGAAGCAGCTGGAAGACAACCCGCGCTTGAAACAATTGCTTCCGCAGAAATGGCTCCTAGTTCACGGGACCAACGTAAATATCCCCCCAGTTTCTTTTTATTTTTCCTCTTTGGCCGCCATCTCCGCTTCTCCCCCCGCCTCCAACCCTTCCTTACCTCTTCTGATTCGTTTTAGGACAAAGTCACCCCCTGCACGTGCTCTCTCCAGCTTCATCAGCTGCTCGTGAAAGCCTCGTTCGGGGTGGTCGAGCAGAAACTATACCCACTTGGCCACATCGACCCGCGCATTTTCATGATCCTGCCCACCAACGAAGTGTGTCGTGCGCTGCTTGACGATGTCAATGAACTGATTCTGACTCCTTCGGAGAATTTTGAGCCAGAGGGGGCCGATGCAACGGGCAGAGAGGAGGACGAGGAGCTGGATGCGCCCCCCACCCCACCGCCGGAACGGAGAGTATGGTCGCCCCATGCGAATGGTAACAGCTCTCGGCCTGCAAGAGAGCTGTCCAACGGCACCCAATAAAGCCTTGGATACCCTTCTCGCACCCCTTCACCCCACCCTACTCCCACCACCACTTGTCCCGTTTTGCTCTCATTCCATCCTTACCCTCATTTGCCCTTTGAAAAAAAAAATGATTCGAAGTTATCTAGGGAAGACTAGGGTTGCGTAGCGGCTTTCCCTATAATTTTTATATTCCAAAAAACATGGAGTCTTCATTGTGTTTATTAACTACTTTTATCTGTTCCATTATTATCTTTCCACATCATCCCCATTACCCCCCTCCCGGTGTCCCTCTTCTCCTTCTAAAACAGTGTGTATCGTTTTTTTATCCTAGGGATTTCTACATTATCTTTTGTTGTAGTTGTTTGTTTTTCATGTTTGTCTAGTTCATCCGTCATTTCATGGGGTTGGCGTTCCATCCCCGTTGAACCTCTTTGCTGCAATGAATAATTCTATTACTAGGTCGTAAGATATGTACAAAGAACCAAAGAAAAATTGAGGCCAGGCTGTTCTCTATAAATGCAATGCTAACTCCACGCCAGCAAGACGGCTTGTGATCCGGCGAATGCCGCAGATAAAGTATAACGGGGTTGAATCCTTACCGCATCACCCCCAGTCGGTCGCCAGAGAAAAGTCATAACCACTCTGCGGTGGCGGTCTTAAGGAAGGCGGCATCTCTCTGCCCGACAGCTCTTTCGGCATGGCCCACACTTTCTCCTTTAGCTTTTGCCTCCTTTTCTCTCTTTTCGCGCGGTTCCGCTTCTTCCGGATTTCCTGTGACGTTTTCTCTCGGTTGGAGGTGATAACGAATCTGCGTCGGTGCTCCTCGATCAACGCAGCAGGGTCTCGCAGAGGATTCCCGTAGGGGTCGAAAGTAAGATGCGCCCGCGGACATGAAAGCAGAAGCTCGCAGCGCGGATTTCGGCAAGGGGGCTTAGCTCGCTGCTCTTGGACGATTTGTAGAGGATCTGAAGAGTACCGTGAAATAAAAATGGGTGAGATGGAGCGACACAAGATGGCCACCGAAAAAGGATCGGTTGGCGCTTAGCAATAACAATAGGTATAGCATAGAAATTGGGCGCGTAAATGGGGAATTGGCCCGGACAATCACCTTTGAACGAGTCGTAGAAGAGTCGCTTGTTCAGCTCGTGCTGAGTCCCCTCCATATGCTTCTTGCGTGCCTCGAAATTGGAGGGGACGTGTGCATCACAGATGTCGCAGTAATCTAGTCGATGGGTCAGAAATTGTAAGCGGATGGGCCGCCGGATCAACATGATGGAACCAATGGAGGAGCCATACTTACACTTCATCGAGATGCTGGAATCACGATCGCCCGGCTAAGTTCGTCGGATGAGCGGCTGTTTCCCCCGACTATTCTCGTAATGGAGGTGTGGCTTGGGGAGTGAGTGGCTAGACTTGCCCAGCTACTTTCCCCCTTCCCACTTTAACCTGATATGGAACGCGGGATAGAGCTTAGGAGAGCCAATTTTCCCACAATGGACTGGCCACATTCAAGATTTCGCAGTCTCCATTACGACATGGTCCGGCATTACCTTTTCATGCGTATTTTTTTTCCACAGAGCCGGGACCAGCTGTCAATGCAACAGGAGGGATTAACTAGGTATTAATTTATGTTAATGTCGGGCAGAGCGCCTAGGGCACGTGCGGAACGCGACGGGTTGGAAATGAGTCGAGGATGTTTTAGTTCTGGCGACCGAGAGTCTGGAATGGTGGCTGGCGACGGGCTGCGTGAAATAGCGATTCCATATGGAGAAAGGGCCTGGCTACACGGTACAATGCTTGCGGTATCTGTGTTAGGCGCGATACACTCTCGCCCCGTCCCAATGCCGCGCTGTGCGGGGAACTTAGGCCAAAGCCAATCTTGGTTTTAGCTTGGGGCGCTTTTACCGTGCGAAGGGGCGAGGGGAGGGACGCAGATGGCCGTAAGATAAGGAGGGCAGGAGAGGAGGAAAATCAGGCCCTTTTCGGATGAAGCATTGTAATTGGGTTCAGGGTTTTTGCTACATTAAAATCGCTTGTGACGGTGGGACAGTAATCGCCTTGGATGCGAGAACAAAAAGCCATTGTAATCTTGTGTATGTGAACGATTTAGAGCTCGCGTTCTTGGGTCTCCCGGGTTTTCCCCTCTTTTCAGGGGGGATTCCCACCGCTGACCTCGAAATCGCCGGTGAAAACCCACCGTGGGCCGCAGGGTGTTTGGAGCCGCGCGGTTTCCCGTCCCGACCGT
The DNA here is from genome assembly GCF_041956535.1 of Calcarisporiella thermophila. Taxonomy (NCBI): domain Eukaryota; kingdom Fungi; phylum Calcarisporiellomycota; class Calcarisporiellomycetes; order Calcarisporiellales; family Calcarisporiellaceae; genus Calcarisporiella; species Calcarisporiella thermophila. The sequence goes on from NW_027192192.1 coordinate 1,482,864, forward strand.
TGGCCCCCTCCGAGTCGTGGCCGCAGCATTCCGGATGACCCCACGTGTTACGGGCCGGCCGCTTGAAGAGTTCCTTCAACCACCACAAAGTCTTGGATCGGAGTTGGAGGGATTGAAAATTCAGGTGCAATGTGCTCGGCAGGCGGGCGCGGATTGGGCGGCCGGGTCGCACCAATTTTCATTAGAGTTTTGATCGCAGTCTCAAGGGGGGAGGTTATAAGAGAAGCACGGGCTCGAAGAGGAAGCAAGAACCAGCTCACGTTGCGGAAGCCTTCTATATATACTGGCGCACGCCTACGGTTTTTGTTTACCTTAACTCTCCCTTTGTCCCAAGGAGCCTATCGCTGTTAATATTAACATTAACATTACCATCCAACCTTAATCCAACCCTATTCCCTTCGGCCTCTCTCCTCTTCCGCCTCCGTCTCGTGCTTCCCTCGTCTCCTCTTCTGCCACCACCACCACCAACACCATGCGTATCTCCCTTGCCCTGTTCGCCGTAGCCCTGTCGTCCGCCCTCTCGGCTAGCGCACAGCAGTTCTCCCGGCTCGGCGCCTGCCCCGAGCTTGCCTGCATCTTCCCTCCCTCCTCAGCCGCCTTCGTCCCCGGCGCATACTTCGACCTGCGCGTCGAAGTCCACGCCCCCGGAGAGGGCCCCAACCAGCCCCCCGGCACCGCCAACGGCAACTTCACCGTCACCATCACCGGCGACGACGGCAAGGCGCTCGATGCGAATGAATTCTTCGGCACCCAGGACCCCGCCCTCGAGCAGTGGAACTTCTCGTACCATCCGGTAAGTATTTGTCTGTCCTTGAGCCTCTGGCCTCCGGGATACTCATCCGAGCGGGGGAGCATGTCATTGTCTCATGCTTTGTCTTGCATTTTGCGACGGTAGGACATGGCCGCCTATTGGGCCACCCAGGACGGCACCAAGACGGAGGTCAACGTGAACGTGGCATCCCGCATCTGGCGCAAGGTGTTCCTCCCCAAGGCGGGCGAGTACACGGTGCGCGTGACGTACAACGGCAACACCACCACCGAGGCCAAGTGGGAGGCCAAGAAGCCCGTGTACGAGGGCCGCAAGGCGAAGAACGCCATCTTCTTCATCGGCGATGGCATGAACACCGCCACCCTCACCGCGGCCCGGCTCATCTCGCGCCCCCGCGTCAGCGGCCGGTACCAGCGCCTGCTGACCATCGACCAGATGGACCACCTCGGCCACATCATGACCCACAGCATGGACTCGCTGATCACGGACTCGGCCAACTCCGCCAGCGCCTACCACACCGGCCACAAGACCAACGTCAACGCCCTGGGCGTGTACGCCGACTCGTCCGAGAGCCCCTTCGACGACCCCAAGCACGAGCTGCTCGCGGAGCTGCTCCGCCGCCGCCCCGAGTCCCAGGGTGGCAAGCTGGCCATCGGCATCGTCACCACCGCCGAGGTGCAGGACGCCACCCCCGCCGCCGTGTTCTCGCACGTGCGCCGCCGCGGTGAGAAGGCGGCCATCACCGAGCAGTTTGTGCGCGGCGCGGGCAACTTCACCGAGCCCATCCACGCCGACGTGTACATGGGCGGAGGTGGCAAGTACTTCCACAACAACACCGACGGCAAGTCGCTCAACGGCCAGAACTACTACGACATCTTCCGGAACGAGCTGGGCTACGCCGTGGTGCACGACAAGCACGAGCTCGCCAACTACACCGACTCCAAGCCCCTGCTCGGCATCTTCCACCAGGGCAACATGGACGTGTGGATGGACCGCAACGTGTACCCTGAAAACCTCAAGGGCCAGAAGTCCGACCCCCGCGGCAACGGCCAGGACGCCGTCAACCAGCCCAACCTAGGGGACATGGCGCTCAAGGCGCTCGAGGTGCTCAAGAAGCGCAGCGGCGACAACGGCTTCTTCCTCATGGTCGAGGCGGCCAGCGTCGACAAGATGATGCACCACATGGACTTTGACCGCGGGCTCGCCGAGGCCCTCGAGCTCGACTCCACCGTCAACAAGACCATCAACTGGCTCCGCGAGAACAAGGAGCTCGACGACACCCTCATCGTCGTCACCGCCGACCACGCCCACTCGTTCGACGTGTTCGGCAGCGTGGACACCCAGTACTTCAACTCGCTCCCCGACTCCGACGACAGCCAGCAGCAGGCCATGAAGCGCCGCGCCGTGGGCGTGTATGAGTTCAGCGGCTGGCCCGACTACGTGGACGCCGACGGCGACGGCTTCCCCGACAACTGGCGTCCCCGCTTTACCCTCGCCGCCGGCCCCAACAACTTCCCCACCCACAACGAAGACTACCAGCTCAGCGAGAAGCAGCGTGTGGCCGCCGTGATGGGTGAGGGCGCCAACGCCAAGAACTTCATCGCCAACCCCAAGGACGACCCCCACGGTCTGCACTTCCAGGGCGATATTCCCACCCACGAAGGCGACTCCGTGCACACCCTGCAGGACGTGCCGGTGTTCTCCAGGGGACCCGGCTCCGAGCTCTTCTCCCGCCCCGTCATCGACAACACCGAGGTGTACTTTGCCTTTGCCAACGCGCTTGGCGTGGCCGACTTGACCAGCGTGTCAAAGCAGGCCCCCAAGAAGGAAAAGCCCGCCGAGAAGAAGGAGGAGGAGAAGAAGGAGGAACCCACCGCTTCCAATGTCGTGCGTCGTTTCCTTAGCGGATCGCGCCTGTTCTCCTTCGGCATCTAAAACACAACGGGACTCTCTATATTGGACATTTTTTTTCTATATTACCCCTAAAAATCTAATCTTTCCACCTTCATCCAAAAATAAATCCGTGCTTATTTATTTTTCTCTAGATATCCTGCTCTCTTTTCTTGTTCTTTTCTTTAGTTCTGTTTGTAAAGGATTAATAGTTCTTTGATGTAATAAAGGCCTTAATACACTTTTTTCACCATCTTCAGCCCAATCAATGACTTCCAATGAGTTTAGCACAATCAAAGGCAACTGCTACTGGCATGCTTAATAGGATACAAGGGAAACTCAGGAAAAAACCAATTTAGTCGACTTATTATGAGTTATTACTATTAGATAGTATGGATATGATAATCTACTTCATTCTACGGTAACAAATAACCGCGAACTATCTTTTTGTTTTTTTGCGCCTAAATAAAGTTGGTCTTTTTCCACCCCCTCTTGGACTCACCCTTCTTCTCTTCAGTACATCCCTTATTCCTGTCAAGGATATGTCGACATTATAATCCATCTTGAGGCTTTTCTTGGCGTCAGGAACGCTCTTATACAGGCCAGCTTTGAAGTTTCGAACAAGAGCCTTTTCCTGCCTCTCTGAAAGTATGCGTGGGCGACCCGAAGTTGGATTGGGAACTTGGGGTGCGTACAAGTTTCGATATTTATTCACGGAGCCGGTGCTGACCCCAAGTGTTCGCGAGATTTTTCTACTGGATAAACCTTCCTTACTTAAGGTGGCGATCCTAGATGTGACTCCTTCTGGAAGTTTCCTCATTAAGTGTGACGAGCGAGTGTCGGTACAAAAGAGAGCAGCAGAATGCAAAGAATATATTCTAATAAATATAAAGATGAAGGCTCGAATTATTTTTAATGATAATAAAAAATGTATTCAATTCATCGAGCGAGGGCAGAAATAGCTATAGCAAGAGAATGACTTTAGGCGCTCAAAATCTTTACAAAAATGTCAACTGCGAATTCTCTAGTGAAACATAATGCAGGGGTAAAGTTAAAAGTATAACGCCCTTTATTACACTTCTATATGAGGAAGAGAAGATTTTTATGCAAATGTCTGAACAATGGCCGTGCGCAAGTATGCGATCACATAAACTTTATATGAATTGAATTGAACGTAGTTTGAAAGGGAAGAAAAACTTGTTTACGAGAGTTTTTTCAATCCAACTGGTGACATGTGCAAACTTTTATCTCATAATATGCAGTTAAAAAAACAAGAACAGACAACACAAACTGAACAGCGCAAAAGAAGGAGAGACGCAAAACTACAAAGTGGAAGGAGTGGATTTGAACAGAGAAGAATAAAGAGAATGAAATGGTGAACTAATGAATGGAGGTGTGAATAAAGAAACTAAAAGAGACAAGTACATTCATAGTGGGGGGGGGGGGGTGAGAGTGACATGATATGAAAATGAAATATGCATTGATTGTTGAATAAAGAAAACTATCAAGAAAGTAGAGAAGAATAGAGTATCATGTTGGAGAAATTTCTACATGGTTGCCTCTAGTGAGCGCATCACTTCGTCCAGCTGATGGTGGGACATGGAGGCGAGGATGGTGGATCGGAAGGCTGGAACGTTGTTTACACGCGGAGCCGCATCGGCAAGTGGGACGGGTGAATGCCCCTTTTCGTGCCTGACATGCATTTGGCGCATTGGATTTCTACGCGGCACCGGGGGCGGTGGCAGAGGCTGAGATGGGGGAGGGGGTTGAGATGGAGTATTTGCTGCTGTGTACCGCACCGGAGAGGGCTGGTGAATTCGGCCCCACTCCTCATCCGCAGGGGAGTGGCTCAAAGCGGGGGCAGGGGGGCTGCGTCGGCGCCTTGTCGCGACCTCGGGTGGATCTTCCAGATGGTTAGGCTGCTGCGGTTGCCGTGGACCTTCTCGCATAGGGGGGTGCCTCTTGGGTTCCATTTCCCTCTCGACAGCTCCTTTCTTCAACGAGTGCTTTGGCTCATCCATGTGCATGCTCGCCACTTGGAACCGCGCAGGCGGAACCTGGAGAGCAGACATCATGTCCTCGACACTTCCACTATGGGCGATATTCATGGCCACCTCGGGATGCGGTGCGTGCTTCATGGGCTTAGTGGCATGCGCAGGCATGGCCAGGGTGTTGCGGGCTGCTGATTGGGAGAGGGGAGGAGCATGCGGGCGTTCATAGTTCATGTTGGTCATGCGCCTATCCTCGGATCCGTGTCTTGGTCTCGATGGATGGCTGCCACCGGCAGCGCCCTCCAATCTCATGAGCGAGGTCGCGTAGTGGTGGCTCGGCTTCTCGGGATGCGATGGCGAGCGCTTTCTGAGCATTGGGTTTTGCTGCAGCCTCTGGGTTGACGGCTGCATCATAGAGTGCCGTTCCATGCCCCGGTCTATCAGAGGCACTCGGTTGTCCACAGGTTGCGGGGGCGGCCGCTTGGGTACGAGCTCAGGGATGCGCCTTGGCTCCTGGAACACCACGATGGGCCGACCGTCACGCATCACCGTGCCTCCGCTCCAGAGAGCCTCTTTATCGTAGTGGGAGGCCGGGCGGTCGAGTACGCTGGAATCTCTGGCTTGGGAGTTGAGCACGGCCATCCGATGCGCTGAGCTTCTCTGGCCCCTCAGATGAGGGGGGGAGAGTGCGTGGCGGGAAAGAGCGATGGAGGCCGTGCTGGTGTTCCTGTTCACAAAGGGCAGTGGGTGGTGTTCCATCTCCTCCCTATGTGGCTGATGCAGCTGCGAGTGTTGCTGTCGCAGCGCTCCAACCGACACCGACTTGCGAATAGAGCTCCTGTTCCAAAAGTGGGCGTCGCCGATTACCTCCACCACGGAATCCCTGGGATTCTCGTGGCCAAAGACCTCAGCGTACGCAATGGCGGCAAAATCCTCCTCATCCATCTCAGACCCCTTCTTACCCAGCCCACCTGCCCCCACAAACCACTTTCCAGATACTGTGCGGGCAACGTTGTGCTTGATTTTGGTGAGTCGCTGCTGGAAATCGTGCCATCGTTCGCTCTCCTCCGGGGGAGGCGGGCTGGTGAGACTCTCGTCCCTTACTGCAAGCGGTACCGTTTTGATATGACATGTGGCCGAGACCAATCGAGGCGCTGAAATCTCCTTTGCTGCCATGGTCCGGCGTCGAGGACCGGCCGCTAAGCTATCCGGCACCTCAAGAGGATTTTCACTCTGTATATTTAACATGTCAAAGGCAGCTCCTAGGGGCTCGCGCCGTTGCGCATGCTCAGAGCTGGGGGTTTCGGGGGTGTTTTCATGAGACGTGGAGGTGGACGATGTCCCATTGGAGGCGATGCTTGCACTGCGAGAGCCAGAGCAGTGAAGCGAGAAAACGGCATCGATGTCGAGGGGAGAGAAGGTTGGCAGTCGCGGGAGCGCGTGAGAAAATGAAGAGGAGCGGCGCCGAGCAGCTCGAGACACCTCGACATCGTCTTCTCCTTCATCGTCTGCCTCTTGCTCAACCTCCTCTACCAAGGGTTTTTCAATTTCACCCGCCTCTTCGTTATTGACGCTGAGAAGAGAATCGACACTGGATGTGGTTGAATGGAATGAGCTTTCTCTCATATCGAGAGGAGTGGGAGCCCGAGCGGCTCGCACAGGTCGTTCGGACGAAGCAGCGGAGGCCGAGGATCCCGATCGGGCCCGTGTGGTTATGCCACCGCTATGGTTTGTACCGGCGGATTTGAGGCTATCTCTTGTGTGTCTACTATGTTCGCTGCCAACGCTTTTCCGGCTTGATAAGGGCGCAATTTTTGCAAGAGGAATATTGTCGGAATCGCTCTCGTGTTGGCTGGGTTCCGGTGCGGGCTCTACCGCCTTCGAAGTAGAGGCAACAACAGACTCTCTTGGCGAAGTGGTTTCCATCGAGGAGTCGGCAGTCGGGATCTAACAATAAGTCAAGGAGAAGTGTAAATCCTCTTCGAATGGTGTGATAACCTAGGCCTGCGGTCATATCTATACTTACGGGAGAATCCCTACAGTATTCATCAAGTACACACTCGACCCCTTTGCATCTCAATGTTTGTCTGCCGTCCCGCTGTGCAGAGGATCTCCGCCGCCTGCCTCCAACGGACGCATAGCTTGGCCGTTTCCCCATCAGGCCATATCCCTCCAGCATTAGGGACGAGGCGGACGACTTGCGAACAGAGGTGCGCCAGAGAGAAAAGAACTTTCTACGGCTTATCTTGGCGGTCGATCCTCGCCGCACGCGTAGGGTCGTAAACACCCGGTAGCGCGGGCGCAGGAGGGAGAGGGCGGCACGGGTGGGGCTAGGGCGCGTGTGGGTGACGGCGTTGGTCCACATGGCTACCTGCCGACGCGGCTTCCCTCTCTTCAGAGAGGAGAGGTGTGATGGCATTTTAGCAAGCAATAGCTCCAGTCTTTGACAAAGGAGAGAAGATAAACCTCGGGGCGGGTTTGACTATGATACAAGGGCTCTCTGCCTTTCGCGTTTAAGCTTGGGGAACCGCAACAGAGCAAGGAGAGCAAAGATAGAGCGAGGGAGGGTTGGAAAAAGAACAAGAGAGCAGCAGAGAAGAAGGAGCAGGAGAAGAAGAGAAAGGAGTTGGAGTCATAGAACACAAGGAGGAAGAACAAGCGTAGGGGAAGATGTTTGAGGAAGAGGGTGAGCGGTAACAATCACACAAGCAGGCACGGAGCGGCAAAGGTGAGACAAAGGGAGCACAGAACCCCTTTCCCAGTACATTTCACTGGCCATAAAACCCATATCTCCGCGGCCAACGCGAAATGCAGCAATAGTTACATCCCATCGAATCCGTGTAACTCTGCTCCACCGCTCAATGGGAATGCGACTTTGACAGCTTTTTTGGATGCAATCGAAGCGATGATGTCAGCACCTCTTCCTCGCTCAATAAATCGGCGATGAAGATCGTCCGGGATGTCGAGCCCGGTGGATTGTGCACGCATCTGCTCAATCCAAGACATTAGGGGTGCGGATGAGTTGGGCGCTGAGCCGCTTGGCTCTTCAATAGCTGCACAAAGTTTCTAAACTAAGCTCATGGTCCGTTGGGATGAAACAATTCTAAAAAAAAAGCCTTCCCCATTAGTAGAAAGGAGGCGACCTAATAGGTAGTAAAACCTCTGTAGCCATATTAATGTCTCCATAGAAGGTTGTGAAAACCAAACACCATGGTCATGATATCACTGTTTAATAATAATAAAGAGTAAAGAAGGCAAAAAAAAAAGGCTAAATATAGTCATAAAAGCTGAAAAAAGAATTAATCTCTCTACTAAGAGTCTTTGGTCTAATAAAAAAAACATTAAGGAAAATGAAACCTTTTTTTACGCATAGAGCTTAGAGAGCCATACTCGAGGGTTGGCTCGTGTGTGTCCTCTATTTGTAAGAGAGAATTGGCATCAACCATTTCTCGATCTTTTCCAGGTCCTCTCCCTTCCTGGCCGCATAGTCCTCCACCTGATCTCGCCCGATCTTTCCAACCGCAAAGTACTTGGCCTGTGGATTAGCAAAGTATAAGCCACTCACCGAGGCCGCAGGGAACATGGCGAGCGATTCGGTGAGCTCGATCCCGGTTGTCTCCTTGATGTCGCACAAATTCCACATGGTGATCTTTTCGAGGTGATCTGGCTGGGTGGGATATCCAGGTGCTGGGCGAATCGACTTTAGTAATGGAATTGAGGGCGGCGGCAGGCGAAACGGGATCGCAGCGACACAAGGGTGGGAATACAATTCAATAAAATGGTTGGGCGCACAAATTAGTAAACAAAACCAAATCAGACGGCATAGCCTTAATGGAATGGTTACATACCCTGTATTTGACGGCCAAAAGATCCTCGACGCTCAACTGTTCATCCGGAGCGAAGCCCCAGTACTCCTTGCGCACGTCCTCGTGCAAGGCCTCGGCCATGGCCTCGGCCAGACGGTCGGCTATGGCCTTCACCATGATCGAATTGTAGTCATCGCCGTCCTTTTCATACTGCGCACACAGCTCTTCACACCCAAACCCGGCACTGCACGCAAACAGTCCAATGTAGTCGGGGATGCCCGTTTCGCGCGGGGCAATGAAGTCCGACAAGCAATGGTACGGCTCCTTGGAGTCCTTCTCGGATTGCTGGCGAAGCCCGTAAAATGTGGAGATCACCTCGGTGCGAGATTCGTCCGCGTACACCTCAATGTCGTCTCCGACGCTGTTGGCAGGGTAGAAGGCCAAGACGCCGCGGGCTTGGAGCAGATCTTGGTCGATAATTTTGTGCAACAGCTCTTGCGCGTCATCGTACACGCGCTTGGCCTCGGCGCCCACTTTTTCGTCCTGGAAGATCTTCATCCCACGGTTCTGGTAGGCGGGGCGAAGCTGCCAGATCTGGAAGAACGGCCACCAGTCGATGCGTTCGGCACACTTCTTGAGAGAGTACTTGTCGAATACCTAAGAACAACAAATAGGGGGAAAGAGAGAGACGGAGAAAGGGAGAGATCAGGGATGCGCACAAAAAAATTAGGGAGGAATGAAACATGGCCTCGAATATTCTACCTTCATGCCTAGGAACGTCGGCTTGACGGGCTTGGGCTCATTGGCCCAGTTGATCTTCATTCCGTTCTCTCTCGCTACCTGGATGCTCACATACTTTTTCTCCCGGATGGAATCGTAGTGATCCTCCCTGATTTCCTCGTACTCGTCCGCCACGTCCTCAGCGAATTGCTCCTTCACCTTCTCGTCCAGCAAGCTCGACACCACCACTACGGAGCGTGACGCATCGAGAACATGGACGGTCGGCTGCGAATACTTGGGTGCCACTTTCACGGCCGTATGAGTTTTGGAAGTGGTGGCACCGCCAATAAGAAGCGGCGTGGACATCCCCGACTTCTCCATCTCCGACGCAACATGGATCATCTCGTCGAGCGACGGCGTAATCAGCCCGGAGAGGCCAATGATGTTCGCACGCTCCTTGATGGCCACCTCGAGAATCTTCTCGCAAGGGACCATCACCCCGAGATCAATAACTTTGTAGTTGTTGCAGCCGAGAACAACGCCCACGATGTTTTTGCCGATATCATGGACATCCCCTACAAGGTCAACATTTACAAAGTTAGCGCGTTTTCCTAAGGAAAATCAAGAGAACTTCTCAATCTTTTACCCTTGACGGTTGCCAACACGACGGTCCCGTTGTAGGCTGGTTCGCCCGAGTCTAACGCGCCAGATTTAGCCAAATTCTCAAGGCGCTCTTGCTCCATGAAGGGAATCAGGTGATTCACCGCTTTTTTCATCGTGCGAGCCGACTTAATGACCTGTGGCAAGAACATTTTCCCTGAAAATGGCCATTTATGTGAATCTAAGGGTGAATAACAACCCAGATGCAGAAGGAGATGGAAACATACCGGCACCAAAGAGGTCCCCCACCACACTCATTCCATTCATAAGTGGACCCTCGATAACGTTCAGGGGTCTTGGGTATTTCTCCTTATTCAAACGCGCCTCCTCAGTATCTTCCACCACGTACTTCTCGATACCCTTCACAAGGGCATGCTTCAATCGCTCCTCAACGGTGCCCTTGCGCCATTCTTCCTCTGACGTGTCGTCTTTCTTTCCAGCCTTCCCGTGCTGCTTCGCGTACTCAAGCAGCTTCTCGGTCACCTCAGGGTCACGATTCCAGACTGCATCCTCACATAGCTGCAGGAGGTCTTTGGGAATCTCGTCGTAAACAGTAAGAAAACCTGCATTCACAATGCCCATATCCATGCCAGCCTTGATAGCGTGGAAAAGGAACACGCTGTGCATTGCCTCACGCACTTTATCCATCCCACGGAATGAAAAGCTGAGATTCGATACACCGCCGCTCACCTGATGAATAGATATAGAAGAGATTTAGCACACATGGGTATCAAACCATTTTTCAGGTACATATTGACAGCCTGTTTACCTTTGCGTGTGGGCAACCCTTCTTGATTTCCCGAGTGGCGTTGATGAATTCAACACCATAGTTATTGTGCTCCTCCATCCCGGTACAAATGGTCAGGATATTGGGGTCGAAAATGATGTCATGCGGGTCGAAGCCGATCTTCTCGGTAAGAAGTTTATAAGAGCGATGGCATATCTCAAACTTTCGTGAGCACACATCAGCCTGGCCAGTTTCGTCAAACTATAGGGCAAAGAACGAACGGATTGGTGTGGACACAGGAAATTGTCTAGAAAAAAATACTCACGGCCATCACTACAACCGCTGCACCAAATCTCTTGACAACTCGAGCCTTATTCAAGAAATCCTCCTCGCCCTCTTTCAACGAGATGGAGTTCACAATGCACTTGCCCTGGCTGCATTTGAGGCCCGCGGTGACGACTTCAAAGTTGGACGAGTCAATCATCAGAGGTATGCGCGACACATCCGGATCCGACGCGAGCAAGTTGAGGAATGTGGTCATGGCTTGCTTTCCGTCAAGCATACCCTCGTCCATGTTGATGTCCATCACTTGCGCTCCATTTTCAACCTGCGATTTGGCAATGGTCAGCGCCTCTTCAAACTCGCCCTTCAGCACATGTTTTGCGAATTTGCGCGAACCCGCCACATTGCACCGCTCGCCCACGTTGACAAAATTGATAGAACCATCGATCTTGAGCGGCTCCAGACCAGAGAGCATCATGCAGTCCGGGATCTTAGGGCGCTGCCGTGGTTTGTATTTGGAACATGCCTCGGAAATTGCTTTGATATGCGCAGGTGTAGTTCCACAGCATCCACCCAAAATATTCACCAGGCCTTCCTTGGCAAACTCCTCCACTGCTGCAGCCATCATTTCGGGGGTCTCGTCGTACTCGCCAAAGGCATTCGGTAGGCCGGCATTAGGGTATACGATCACAAACGAATCGGTTGCCCTGCTAATGTCCTGTACAAAAGGTCTCATCTGCGAAGCTCCAAGAGCGCAGTTCAGCCCAAGTGCGACGGGACGTGCGTGTCGAAGAGAGATGATAAAGGCTTCACCGGTCTGCCCGGAGAGGGTTCGTCCCGATTGATCGACGATAGTGCCTGAGATGAAAATAGGAATCCGTTGGCCTATCTCCTCGAAAAGTAAGTCCAGTGCATAGACGGCAGCCTTGGCGTTGAGGGTGTCGAAGATGGTCTCAACGAGGAAGATGTCGGCACCGCCGTCAAGTAGACCCTGGGCTTGCTCTTTATATGCCTCAACCAGCTCATCAAAAGTAACCTAAGGGGAGGAAAAGCCATAAGTCTTAGGAAAACACGGAGCGAGGCAAAGCCCGATATTTACATTACGATAGGCAGGGTTCTCCACTGATGGAGAAATAGAGCAAGTTCGATTGGTAGGCCCCATAGCACCCAGCACAAAACGTTTTCGGCTCGGATCTCTCAACATCATCTATTGCGTGCATCCATTAGATTCTGAACATAGTACAACCAGAAGATAAAGCTTTCTCGCTTACTTCATGGCATGCCTCTTTGGCGATTCGTGCAGCAGCCTTGTTCAGTTCATAAGAGTAATCCTCTAGCGCATAATCAGCCTGCGCAATTCTTGTGCTGCTAAAAGTGTTGGTCTCGATCATATCAGAACCGGCCTCCAAGTATTGTATATGGATTTTCTTGATTGCCTCGGGCTGGGTAAGAACCAAGACATCGTTGTTGCCACGGAGATTTTTAGCGTGGGACTTGAAAAGATCCCCTACGAGCAAAGAGATATGGTAAAGGCTACCCGAATAGAGTGCAAGTCATGGCGGGGAGAAAATACCTCGAAAATCTTCTTCTGTGAACTTGAAGCTTTGGATAACCGTCCCCATGCCTCCGTCTAATTGAAGAGCAGTTAGTCAAATGCAGTTCGGGAATCTCGGGAGAATCCGAAAAAGAATAGGTACCAATGAACATGATGCGCTCCTGGAGCGCGTTCTCCAGGTACCGCTCAACCTCCTGGGGTTGCAAATCAATAGGGTCGGTAACCATCATCTTCTCGATGGTCGAGTAGAATGAGAACGCAGCGAAAAAGTGTTGAGCAAGTCACACCACGTTTACTCAGACTGGCTCTAGATTCTGAGAGAGTATTTGCTCACGCTAACGTTATCAATTTTTTTGTTTTCAGCTCAACAAATGAAAATTTGTCTTATCAAGATTGCATCCATGCAGAAATTGTCAGAATATATATTATTAGCCCATGGTAGAGAAGAAGGAGGAGGCGATTAACTATATGCAGCTTAAAAAAAAGGGGGAGTATAGCAATGAAAAGGAGAAAGAAAAACATATTTCATATCTTGGAAGAAATATCAAACACAATGATAATTAACAGAAAGAGAAAAAAAATAGAGATATCAGCAGAAGCCAGAAGCAGTTTCAGTGAATTAACAAGAATAAATTATAAAGAGATACAGCTCATGCACATAAAGGCTGGGTATCAACTTCCATTTCCTCCATCTCTCTTCCTCTCTCCTCTTCCCCTTGGCCCTCTACTGGTTGATTGTCTCTATTCTCAGAAGCATTGCCCGTATTCTCGACACCAGCGGCCGATTCCGGTCCTAAAATCACCGCCCACCGTGCTACGAAAGACCTTACATCTTTAGAAGCATCTTGAGAGAGATAGCTCACCACCTCCTCCAAGGCCTTATTCTCTTCATCCTTGCGATTCTCCATCAGCACCGCTATGGAGCGCGCGACAGATATCCTAACATTAACCACGGGGTCCCTTGCGAGGCGGAACAACCGCGGTAAGAACCAGGATCCAAAATCCCATGCGAGAGAAGAGGTTGAGTAAGAATAGTGCCTAGTGATCTCGGCCCAAATCTGTACAAAGACGACGCGTGAGCGGTAAGAGTCCGCGCTCAAGAAATCGTCAAGTTTGGAGAGTATGATTTCAAGAGGCGGAGTTGGGGGCGCTGACTCAGCGTTAGAGTCGACTTTGGAGGTAGAGTCGACGGGAACATGTCTAAGTGCATTTTCTAAAATATTGGGGAACTTGTTTTTTCCCAAGAAGAATCAAAAATGAATATCAAGCTAACCGGTAGGGAGGACAAGACACTTACACATTTAACCCCGGACTCCCTGACACTGGATACTTCGTCCATACAAGCACGCAGAATCAACGGCAGCAAATGTTCAATAATCTCTTCTATACCATATAGATTACAGAGCGAGCCGATCTGACTAACAAAGAGACACCGTTGCCGCCAATTTGTCGTTACACTCTCCCATACATCCTTAAGCAACGGGAGATATTCACAGCGAGTTGCTAGAGGAAGACATTCAATGAAAGAGGCAAGGCCCTCGAGTACTCCTTGCTTAACCTATATAGGAATCTTTAATTAAGACACCACAATTCTGCATATATAAAACCCCGGCCAATCTTTACATCGTCCACATCCATTAGGTAAAGGGCAAAGATAGAAACAAGGTCATGGTCTGCGTTCTCCGGGCCTATAATTCTCGCTATTTCATGAAGAGAATAGGCCAATGTTCTCCTAACTCTAAACTATTTAGACCCAAAAATGGCCGGAAAAGTAAAGCGAATAAATTAGTACGCATGAAAGAGCAGAGGCAAACTCAAGCAGGCCCTCTATTCACCTGATGGTCCCGTGCTAATATCAGATAGGCCTCGCGAAGTTCCTCCCACCGATCTATTCCCATGGTCAATACAACTGCTGGAAAATTGTAGGCGCACGTCGATGCACGATCTGGCTCCAGTTTTATTATTTTTCCGGCGTCTTCTCCGCTGGGGGTAACAAGCGACAAGAAAAACTGAACCAGTGCATCTGGAACCATGGATTCATTCAGGAAATTTGCAAAGAGCTCGCCAATAATTGTTCCAAGCGCGTTGCGCACGCTACGGCTAACATCATCGCGGAATAACTCGATTGCCTGAACGGCCATCTCTGATTTGAGATTTGAGGGAAGATGAGAGAGTAAATGTGGTAATGAAGTGACTGCCGAACGGCGCACGTGCCAAATACTATCATGTGCAAATTGGGTGTATAACGGAATCTATTATCCAAAATAGACGGAAAGAATTTTTTTAGGAATTAAAATACAAAACCATCATATAAATAAATATTGACCAGCTTTGACACCACGATATCTTGAGGCACAACGTCCGCCAAGCTGCCCACGGTGGTTGCAGCTTCCTGAAGTTTAGATATTTGGGTATCCAATATTAATAAACATCTTGGAGGTCTGAGAGAACCGAGAAACTACTAACTCTTCTTGCATAGTGATCTTGATCATTAGCCCTACTTTCCAAGAGGGGTATAAACAGCCCGGTGCATTTGTCTGCCCCCAGAATAGGAGCTAAAGATGATATTACCTAATACAGAGAAAAAAAGCACAGGTAAATAAGTGGGAGATTCCGAGCATCTATGAATAATAAGTGCATACTGAAAGCATGATAATTCTACACAATGCAGCCTCTGCCCCTCCCGAGTCTATATCTGGTGTTTCATCCCCCTGCCTATATAACCCCATCACTATTCCCTCGAACACTTCATTATCAATGATGTCCTCCGGAAGATTTGTTGCCATGGTTACGATCGCCTGCGTCGTCTGGCTAACAATCGTTGAATTTTGGCTTTGAAGAAGATTAATTAGGATAGGAGCAAACGCCTGGGGTGGGATGTGGGCCCGTGGTTTGTCCTGTTCTGAGCGCTCAGAAGATCCCGAATCCAACGACTTTGCAGATGCTGAAGGTTGATCTGCTAACTCGGTCGAGGGTTTCAATGCCACCGCCTCAGTGTTGGTTCGATTGGCGTATCGAGACAGCCGAGAATAATCGGGTGGCGCTTTCTTGAATAAGAAGAATGAGAAAAGATGAGCGTTCACTGTGCACTTTAGTAGAGGTTGAATCAATTTACTTCGAGATAGAATAGAAGAATTTCCTCGAGAACAGACGACAAAGTTTCCCTTACGCCCTCCTCTGGAATAGCGAGACTTAATTAAAAATACATGATATTATAATTTCATTATCCTCTTACCCGGATCTTCTGCAAGCGTCTTCAAAACAGGAATCCCCCGCTCTACAGCATCATGTAGATCCATTTCTCGGAGTAGAGATGGCAATTCCTTTGCAAGGAAATTTCTGTCAAAATATAAAAACACAACTGTCAAGCATATAGAGCCGAAATGAATTCTACTGAAATTCACCTGTGAAAAAGGAAACTGCTTTCCGTCAAGGCCTCCATTTTTTTCGCTGGAGGAAGGGGCCGATCAGCCAGAAATTCGCCCTCTTCACCCAATAAAACTGCCTCCGGGGTCGTATCTTTAGTAAGATGGATTAGATGTCGGGCAAGATTCTAATCATCAAGTGCACATAAATTACCAGAAGATTCAATCGCCATAGCTTCCAATAGTGCATCAGAGCTTAGGTCATCAATACTAAGTGGCATATCATTTTGTAGAGCATTCTCTGGGGATTTGGTGAGTTCGCCGTTATGAGCAGATGTCGGCTCCTCCTCCTCCATCGCAAGATCGCTGAAATCAAACCCAAGATCTATAGACACAACACATGAGCAATGGAGCAAATTACAATCACGGCCATAGAATGTCCAGATCGAAGATTTGAAATTTCCTCGAAGAGAACTTTATCGGGTTCTCTCTCTCTCCCCAATCATTCCAGTAAAATCCACCAAACACAGCCGAGATAACTTGCCTGCCATTGACAAACACTGTTATATATTTTTCCCAAACAACCAACTGAGACAGGAGATGTGCATCCAATTTGAAGTAGAATAAAGCTAGCTGTAAAAGTTGTAGTTGTGGATAAGGACGTGATACTTCAATTTTGCGTTCAAATGCTTTCGTCATTATGCTTCCGTCATCGATAAATCATTCGATACCGATCATTTAAGGAATCTATGGCCTGTGCGCTCTACCAAAACGTTGGGTCTATCTTTTTCACACTCCCTAACCACAAAAAAAGGAATAGAGGGGCATTTAAAGATTGGAAGTGAAATTTTTAATTGAAATTATAACATTCCCAGTCAATAGATTTAGTCCATTCGAGACCAACCGGTGACATTGAGAGAAGGCTGCATTGGAACCAGAATCCCACGTCTCTAATATGAGCGGACCCCCTCCGGAGCGCAATACGGCAAGTAGTGTCGGAGATAGCAATCGGGAACGTCCCCACAATTTCCTCTCCTCGCTTCCCCCCATACAATCTCATCTCAGCATTAGCCAATCTTCCCTCGCGCGCTTTTCAGCCCCTCTTGCTTCCAACCCAGACCGTAAGCATGTGCTTCGCTATGATGCTCCTTGGCCGATGTACGGACTTGACTGGTGCAAGCGTTCGGGAGAACGGGATGCGTGGAGGATTGCAGTTGGGAGTCTTGTGGAAGAGAGCGTGAACAAGGTAGCATAGATTCGGCTTCTTTCCATTAGTTCATTTTAGCCCTTGTTTATCATTCATATGTCTTCCATCCACACTATGATGGGGTACCCTAAACGCGCTAATACTTTCTCACTTAGTTGAAAGTCGTGTCTCTGCCAGAGTACCTTAGCAATGGCGGAATGGAAGATTCATCGATAAGACCACGATCCGATCTGGTGACCATTGCCGAGACAGATCACATTTATCCCGCTACGAAGATTTTATGGGAGCCAAGCTTCAGGGTAATTATTTAATGGTCGTGGATTCTGCCGGTAGCATTCAAACACACTCTTTTCGGCTTTAGTATGGGAGCGGCTCCGACCTCATTGCTACATCCTCAGACTGTCTACGCCTGTATGAGCTGCACTCTGAATCGAGGCCAGACTCCAACGGCAGCATCCACGCCCGCGCAGCGAGCGGGTACCCAAGCTCTCAGCAGAAGCTGACTCTAAAGACGGCTTTGAAGAGTGTAAATACTGGCAGTCGTTCTCCACTTTCCAGGTCATACGTCTAAGCGGAACTTCTTTCTCTTTTCTATCTTGTGCAATAGACGAAGTCAGAGTTCGCAGCCCCGCTAACCTCCTTCGATTGGAGCGAAGTCGATCCAACTCTGATAGTCACTGGAAGCATTGACACAACATGCACTATATGGAACGTGGAAACGCAACAACCAAAGACGCAGCTGTTAGCGCACCTCAAAGAGGTGTATGATGTCGCCTTCATGCCTCGCGACCCACACGCGTTTTTGAGCACAGGTGCGGATGGTACAGTGCGACTATTTGATATTCGGTCAGTGTTGCTTCCGGGCCATGCCTTAAATATTCACTCGTCATCCTTTAGTAAGGATACTAACTAAATCCATTCTAGTTCCCTCGAGAACTCTTCCATCTTGTATGGCAATCCACCGCCGGACCATTCTACACTTCAATCCGGGGGAAGTAACACCAGTGCTATACCCACTGCGTCACTTCTTCGCCTCGCCATCAATCGCCATGATTCAAATCTCCTGGCCACATTCCATGTAACCTCGCGCTCCATCCTCATTCTCGATATTCGTATGGGGAAAGTGCTTGCCGAGCTGCAAGGACATGGAGCACCTGTCAATTGCGTGAGCTGGGCACCTCATTTACGGCAGCTACTAGTATCTGGCGGTAACGTGCACCACTAAGCATTATTTTTCTTCTACCCATTCACTCCTTAATCAAATCAATATAGGAGACGATTCACAAGTCCTCGTCTGGGACATCCACGACCAAACTCCAGCTCCTAATGCACCAAGTGTCAAGCTCTACCATCCAATACTTGCGTACACGGCGGACGCGGAAGTCAGCCAATTGTGTTGGAGCGTGGCCATTCCAGACTGGATCGTGGTCGGCTTCGGTAGAAGTATGCAGGCCCTAAAAATTTAGAAAACGTAGAAATTCGGATAAGCTCAGCCCTACACCGCTTGCACCCTATTCTTCGACCGATTTCTATTTTTTTTTAAATTAAAAACTTATGTATTTATGTCTGTCTTTACTCCTTTTTTTTTCTCGCAGAACATATATTTGTTTTTCTCTATTTCCTTCCATTTTATTTGCCATTGTTTGTTTCTCCCTACTCTAGCCACTTGCAATTGAATGTTAGCTCAAGACTCTTTATACACGCCATTGGGCTAGATTGCCCGTAGACCCACAAACGTTCCTTTGGAAACATAAATACTTGTGGGGCCATCTGCATCCAGTACGAATTCTTACGATTGCATCTCTTCTGTAGGAGAGATAGACAGAAAACTAAAAAATCTTCGAGGCCTTGGTCTGAGATGCAGACGATGTCAAGCCAAACTTAGGATAGATAGGCGAGGTTGGTCTATAACGATCACTGCTCAGGACAGGAGAGAGGCAGGTAATAAATGGGGAACAGCTATGCGACACATCACAGTTTAGCAAAGAAAAAAGGGGCACAGCAAGGCATCGACTTGTTTTTTCCAGCTCAACTCAACTTCTTTTTCTTTGTTTTCCTCAATGCATATTTCAACGATAAAGAAAAATTCGTTAACAAGAACAGAAAAGACAAAAAGGGACACCTAATATACCATACATTTCAAAGAGAAAAGGAGACTAAAAGATCATAACAAAAGTGACTTGATGGGCTATATCAACTTACTTCAGAACAGAATAGATTCATACAATAATAAATGAACTGGAGTTTAGGCTGCGATCTCCTGTTCGCCAGCGTGCTCACTCTCGCTGCCGGTCTTTTCATCGGCAGCGAAGTCCGATCGTGCAATCTTGATCATCAACTCGCGACCCTCAACACTGGTACCGCGAAGGTTGTCGAGGGCACGCTTCTGCTCCTCCTCCGAAGCAAGCTGCACAAAGCCAAAGCCTTTGCTGCGTCCAGTGGTGCGGCGGTGCACAACGCGAGCAGACGTGACGGAGTAGTCATTGAAGATGTTGCGTAGGCCGTCGTCGTCAAGGGAGAATGGAAGATTGCCGACAAAGAGCGTGGTCTTTGAGGGCTCATGCTCGGACTCGTCAATGCGGGCGGGGCGTGCACTGCCGCGACCACGTCCACGGCCACGACCACGGAACCGACGGCCACGTCCGCGATGCGTTGCTGGGAATTCCTCATCCGCACCCTCCTCTGCCGGTTGCTCATCTGAGTTGCCGTTGGGGGTGGTCTCATTCGCTGCCGCGTTGGCGGGGGGTCCACTCTTGCTCCTTGAGAAGCGTCGCGGGCCAGTCCAGCTTCCACCGCGTCCACTGCGACCGCCACGTCCGCGTCCGCGACCGCGACCACCAAATCGACCTCCACGTCCACGGCGAGGGCCTTCGTTGGGGGTGACACCCTCGGGCTTAGGACGGGCGATTTCGACATTAATCTCGCGACTATCGAGCTCCTTCTTGTTAAGGTCATTCACCGCCTTCTCAGCCTCCTCATAGGTATCGAAGGCGACGAAGCCGTAGCCCAACGAGCGGCTTCCACGGGAGATAACAGTAGCCTGGAGACTAGGTTGAGAAATAAGCATTAATCATAAGATGACATGAAAGCCTGGATCGGAAAATGAGGGGAGAATATTAATAATGAAGATGAAAACCTACACTTTGCCAGCTGAAGAGAAAAACTTGGCCAACTCCTCCTCAGTTGTCTGGAACGAAAGATTACCGACGAAAACCTTGTGACCAATGTCATCTTCCAAGGGATTCTCCACGTCATTCGCGACCGGCGAGACTTGTTCCTGAGCTTTGGCTTCGTGTTCCGTCATGATGGTCGACGTTTAAAAAATGGACAGATGGGCCTTAATCAATGAGATTATAGAAAAAAATAAAAACATTGATTAGCATCAGAAAATAAAATCGACGCGTTATAATAAAATAAAAAAAGATGATGATGATCGTGGAGATCCCAAAAAAGAGGGTGGTCATGCACATCATCTCTAGCCGAGATGAGAAGATAAAATAGCAAAAAAAGGATGGATGGATGTATACTTACTGTGTTTCTTGGTGGACAGAAAATGGATACTAGGGTGTTGCAAAGAGAAAGCGCTACTCGCTTGATTTGAATGGATAATGCGTTGGATTGGAGTTAAAAAAAAAAGGGGGGGGAAGAGGGGAAGAGATGGCAGGGAAAATTACAACTCAGAATCACGTGTTCACTTTCAACTCTATTCCACTTTTACAGAAAAGCTCCTGCGTTTCAGCCGAGTTTCTAACCAAAAGTTTCTTTCCACCCAGCGGCTAGAAAGCGAAGATTTTCAAGATTCCAACTCAAAAGTAAATTAGCAATGGGCTTAAAAAATAGCGTTATATTGAGTCAAGTCACGAGTTCCTCTATTAGTACTCTAGGTACATTAAATAAATAAATAGGCCATTGGAGCAGTATTTCTATTCATCTCTAGCTTCACATTCCTTTGCCCAGTTCTTTGGTATCTGGCTTTCAACCGCTCGTTTAAACGCACTCAATGTGCATAGCGATGTATCGCCATTTGGATGATGCTGACCTCCATTCTTGCACTCCGGTACCTGTACAACCTGGTCGTTGTAACGCACGCGCACATAGTATTGATCTTCTTCCTTCGACCATAAGCCTCGCCACCAGCTATCAGTCGGCCGCGGTTGGGCACGGAAGAGCTCAATAAGAATGACACTATTAAACGGAGGAAATTTATTATCGAAGCCGCCAAGCGTAGTCAAGAGTGGGCCGACGGTTCTAAATGTTTTTGTTTTGTATTAACAGATGAAAAGAAAGAAAAAGTTGAAGGGTGAAGGAGAAGGCGCGAGATAGAGAGGAGAAAAAGATAAAGAAATATTAGCCTATTATCATCAATTCAGAATAAAAGGCTGTGTTTACGTGTCATGCCCGGAATAGATTGCTAGCTTCAATTTCTTCGTGCTTTCGTCGTCTCTAACTTTGTCCTCGATTCTACCAGTAATTTCTCCAAGAAGACGGCCAATCCCTAGGCGCCGCATTTCCTGGCTCTGGGTAAAGCCATAGAACCACTCAATCGTGTTTACGATATGCAAATCCTCTATAACATCTTCGAGCTCTTGAGGAATTGGAATACCGTTTGCTTTGGCTGCAACAGCGCTGTCCAAGAGTCCGGATGCAGAAGGATGACTGTCAAGTCGTATCTCCCCTAAGCCCAGTCCACTCAATTTCTTACTCACTTCCTGTAATCGTTTTTCCGTTATCTCCACCGCCGCTCGGTAGAATTGTTCCGTCAAATCTTTGAGTCGAGCACAGTTTCTGTTAATGTAGAGATTCTCATCGAATGCATTTCGCGTATACACTTCAAGGACGAAATCTTTTGGACGCGTGCCAGCTGGATACAATCCATCGGCCAGATGCTGCACACTCTCTAGGGTCCGCACGAAATCAGTGCTACGGATAAAGAGGGTTTCTGGCCCATCGAGGGACGTATCTAAAAATTTCAACCTACAAAATAAAAGTTGGAGCATAGACAACATCGGGAAGTAGAGGCTATGTTTAACTTGTCCACGTAAATCTCGCGGAGCCTTGTGCCAAGCTTTGTCATCGATGAGCGTCCTATGTCGGTGAGCTGTCCAAGAAAGCTATTTATACATAGTTATTGAACCAAGCCTATAATACATTAAAACACTACATATAGACTCACCAATCGCCATCTTTCATTCGTCTTCCGTCAGGACCTAGCACCATCCTTTTATAGCTAAAAGATTCTAAGCCCATTTTGTTGCTTGAAGAATCGCTCAAATGTTCTGTACGAATGACATCGCGCTGAATAATCGCTTGGAATTCTTTTGCAGCATGGCATAGATTCCAAACAGGAGTAATCTTGTCTTCCAGGCGTTTTCTAACAGGAGTTCTCTCACCTAAACCAAAGAACTATGAGTCAGAATGATTTGTGCAGCAATTTCAAGGAAAGTACCGTGGCGATGCACAATCTGCAAAAAGACAAGTTGTAAATCGGGCGGATACAAGGCCTTGATCGAATCCTCATCTGCTGGAGGGAATGGTGCGGTAAATTTCATTGCTTACAATTTCAAATATCGTTTCCTCGAAACAAAAAAACTCCACAGCAGATTAAGCACAGATATTCTCTGTGACTTGCGGCTGACAATCGAGAAATTCACATCTCTCAGTAGAATTCATCATATCTTTAAATATCTATAGTACCCGAGAGTGTTGTCCACTTGAGCTAATATCTGTTGCTCTTTCTTGAAGTTGAACAGAGCTAAAACATATCCATAGCAGTTGAGATAAATGTAAAAGACCCATTGTACATTTAGATCAAGTCTTTAATAGATATGCCATATCCATGAACTTACTAGACTCGTATATATATATATATTTGTAGATGGTACTCAGTCACGGTATGTGCTAAAGGGCCAAGCTTCTCCGATACTGCGCAGATTGAAAGATATTGGAACGAATATATATGAAAAAACATAATTGTTGGTTCCTTTTAGTATTAGATATACACAATATTGGTTACGTGATTATACTTACGTTCAATCCGCAAAAGAAAAAATCAAATACTAAAGAATTATTGTGGAATTAAGCGTTATTTTCTCTCATTTCAAATTTTCGGCTAGAAATCTGTTTAACTATCGCATAGTGTGGTTTGACAGCAATACGAGATCTTAGTTGAGCAGGTCGCTGATCCAATTCTGATTCACTGTAAATGCTGCAAAAATTTAATTTTAAGAGAGTAATTAATTTGGAAATAGACATTGACTCTTAAGAAAATTTAACTATGCCCCCAAAGAGAGCTCGTTCATTAGAAAAGGAAAAAGGTATATAATGTTGTGATGCTTTTGATTTTGAATAAATCATATGCATTTCATTTTTAGAGGGAAGTACGACCGCAATTACTCAAAAACAGAAAAGAGGGAAGAAGCCAGGTCCTGAACAAGGTGATGAATCTATGCTATCACCTGGTGAATGTTCTGCCCAATTACCACAGGAGGAACAGTCTTATTTTGGCTCGGCAGTATCACTTATTCCTTCTTCAATAATGACACCGACTCGACCTCAAAATCAAACATTTTGTCTCCCTGAGTTGGATGAAAGATATTACTCAGATATAAATGTTTTAGCACGTAATTATTATTTATATTGCCAATAGGTTCTTTTTTTTTAAAATAGTTCCATGTCCATAACATATAGCACCTTTCAATGATGGAAAACTCTGGCAAGACTATATTCGGCACATCACCGGGTGGCATTATCCTCATACACGCAAAACTACCAAGGACAAACTTGAACAACAGTAAGAAAAGATTCAGCAACTAATGCATATACCGTTGATTTTTTAAACATTCCACTAGATATTTCAAGGCAACTTTGACAATGGCAGCAGAAAACATTTTCCGTCACAGTTTTTTAGTACATTGGCCTTCGGATTGTATTCGTGATTCCAACCTGAGGACAGCTGTGGAGGGTTTCTTCACACAAAATTCTAGTCAACTTTCTTTTACAAAAGATTCCAAAATTCTCGGTCTCGATTGTCGATACATATTTCAATGGCTCATATGGGGCAAAGAAAAGGAAGAAATATTGGTCGCTTTTGAAGAATATTTTCAGGTAGATTTCACAAAATTAACCCCAGCTTACTAGATCGTTTACAGTTTATATAACTTCCATTCCATTTTTAGGATCTCCCGGACAAGGAAAGACATGAAGCACTCAATATCCAAAATACAGACCCTATAGCAACTGCAGAAAATTGGAGACAGTGCATACAAACACACAATCGCCCTACCGAATTTGTTTCTCCGCTTTTAGTTTCAGTGGGAATCAAAGCACTTGCAAGAAATAGAGCAACTGTAGAGCAGGATTTCGGAGGATTAGTTCTTGAACCTCTCATAGGAGCACCGCTTCATGAAGCAAATATCCCAAATTTTTTTTCACAGAGAGAATTCAGATTTCCAGTGATTGAAGATTGGGCTCCTATAATAGACTTTGCCTGTGGGGTGCAAATGGAATACTATAATATTCCAGTATTGATCGTAGAAGTTGAGACGTCGAAAGAATATTCGGCTTCTGCTCACAAAAACACTCGAAAAATGGCAAAGTTGCTGCGTCACTCGCTAGAGAAGATGGCAACGAGAGTCCCTGATGGTGCTATCGAAGAACTCAGAGCATATGGTCTACTTCTCTCCACGAATGGTGGATATGAATTTGTTGGGATGAAACCATTACAAGAGCGCCAGGGAATGAATGGGTCGCATTTTAACTTCTGTCTCTTCGAGCAGCTACTAGAGGGTAGTCTAGCCAGCTATATACATTCAGCCAACATAGATCATATTATCAAGATCAGTAGCTTCCTTCTTGGACCTGTCAGAGAAGCAATGGTCACGGTCCAAAAGCTTATGCATAAACGAGGTCCAATAACTATGGGTACTCAAAGATTTATATTTGCATTTTTTACTGGACACATTAGCTTACGACTTAACTTGTGATTATTTGGTACCAGATCGCTTTCCTCCTCCTCAAATGCAGTTGGAATCCCGTCCTGGAGGTTCGAAATTTACCCCATCGAAGAAAGGAAAAGATACAAGAGGTGGTAAAAGAATTGAGGAAGCAGAAACTTGTGGCAGCGGAAGTGAAAAACAGTCTATAACTGATATATCTATATCTATGTTATCTCTTTTACAAAAATGTGGTTACCACCATATCGATACTATACACAAGGTAAGATTTAGCTTTTTTTATTTTGTGGTTACCTAAGATAAATCATAATAACCAAATATCTATTTCACTAAAAGAGTGATCATACACGCGTGTTCCATGTAGTCCATAGAGAAAAGTCATTCGCATTTGTAGTTAAGCTTGGAAAAGGTCAAGAAATTTCCTTACTTCAAAAGCTCCAGGTACTTAATTTTTATTGTTCCAGCTCTTCGCATCGCTACACTGACTTGCTTTTTAGGACCTACCAAATATTGTGCGGCTTTACAATACTTTATTGCTTAATGATTGCTATGGCATGATCTTAGATAAAGTGGAGATTTACGGCAGAGATTTTCTTGAGGTACTGGTTTTACCGGTTTTTACTTTTTATCCTGCTTTTAATCTTTTTTTATTCTCTTTGTTCAAGCTTACTGGAGAAAGATTTACGAAAGCTTTATTTTCTGCACTGAATTCCCTACACACTCGCGGTATTATTCATCATGATATTAAACCAAACAATATCGGATATAGTAAAGAGCAGAAGCGGTATTTTAACAGTTTTTTCAACACAATTATTTTATCCTAATTGCTTTATTTATCTTCTTCGATAGCTGGGCTTTACTTGATTTCAATCTTGCTGAGGAAATCCATGATAAGCAAACACAAAGTGGTGCTGGAACCGAGACTTTTATTGCACCCGAAGTTGAACGACACGAGCCTCATGGGTTCCCAGCTGATATATATAGTGCTGGCAGAACTCTTCAAGAATTAAATCTACTTTCGAAACTGAGTGAGTATTTTTTTTCAATATTCTATATGTTTTCCATTAAACAGATTTGATTTTTCTAGGTGAAATTGGAAAGCGCATGCTCAGTGATGACCCTAAAATACGTCCCACAGCATCTGAAGTGCTAGAGTATTTAGAAATGGAAAAGCAAGCTCGGCGACTACCTACTCCAGAAGATCAAATAGTAGCGAATTAAAATTCGAATGCTATATATGCTTCCTGTAACTGATTTCGATTTTCAATGATTTACTCAACCTATACTCTCCATTATACCTTTAAAGTTGCTTCATTTTGCTTCATGCTCTGTACAGCAAACTAACTTTCATATTTTTTATGCTTGATATCGTGCAACACAACACATCAAATTGCTTATTATACTTGTGTTCAACTTCTCTAAATTTATAGCAAATGTCAATAGCGTTGAATATCAAGCCAATAAAGTATTATGCGAAATATACGATTCCCTTGGAGCAAGAAACAAAGGAAAATGAAACCAGTTGATATAATAAACGCTTTATCCATTAAATCATGCTTCGCATAAAATCTAAAAATATTAAAAAACATATTCGAAGCCAAATTAAAAATTACTGTAAGCTATGAAATCTGAGGGAGATGTAATATTGGGCTTTGAATAATTCCTTTAAAGCCTAACTTTCCAGTAGATAGAATAATATGCAAGCGGCTCTATTAATAAACGGTAGTGGAGCTACGCTTATATGTTGATTCAACCGTTATCTCAGTTATTGTAAAAGTTTAGGGAGTTATTAAATGGAACTACTCGATTTATTCAGAGTAGGATCGTTCTCCGAATTATAGCAACCCCTCTCTAATGAGCTTACGTAGATTTAATGAAGTAAAATTGTCTTGCTTTTGACATTGTAAAGTTATCGTTGGAAAATCTGTTTAATGAAAATGAAAAATATAGTGTGCGGTGGTGTATTCCCCGTGTTCACTGTTGACAAATACCAAGTAGTAAAAAAAAAGAAAAAAATTCGCAGGGAGAAAAGAGGTGAAGAATAGAATCCTCTACAAATACTAATGCAGTATGAAGCGAATAATGGAGTCTATTTGTCAAACAAATAGAAAAACGAGGGCGGATCATTATAGATGAGATAATTCTTCGTGCTCTTTGGAACATCCTTTAGCGCGTTTTTGGTGGCCAACTCTGTCAAATGATCCTTCATTTGCTTGGGCGTGATGGTTTCACCCTCAGGTATTTGAGACAGGAAGTAGGCGACAATTCCCGCCACATGAGGGCTAGCCATGGATGTCCCAGAGATAGTGTTGGTAGCTACAGGCGATCCAATCCAAGTGGACGTGATATCTTGGCCGGGCGCAAATACGTCGACACATTCACCGTAGTTGCTGAACCAAGAGCGCTCATCCATGACATTCGTTGCACCCACGGTAATAGCGTTTTCGGAGGCCGCTGGTGAATAATCTTTGCAGTTCGCATTGTCATTTCCTGCAGCAACGGCAAAATGCACTCCAGAGTCCACTGCAGCATCTACAGCCCTGTCAAGTGTTCTAGACCTGCCCCCTCCAAGAGACATGTTAGCGACCGACCCGCGGTGTCGAGTGCCGTTGCGTTGCGCCTCTGCAACCGCAATTTGATGGGACTCTTGAGCCCACAATACACCAGCAATCACATCGCTCATCGTTCCAGAGCCATTGGATCGCAATACTTTAACAGCGACAACGTTGGCACGTTTAGCAACCCCATACCGCTTGCCAGCAATGGTACCCGCAACGTGCGTACCGTGACCATTGCGATCCTCATCTTCGTCACCATCAGGAATAGTAGTGCCCCAACGCGCACGGCCTTCAAAATCTACATGATTCACATTAACACCAGTGTCGATTACGTAAACCGTTACCCCATCACCGGCAGCTTTTTCGTTATACAAGTATTTGTTGAAAGTGGTCAAATTAAGCTTTTCACGGTGAGAAATACGCGATAAACCCCAAGGAGCATTGCGCTGAAGCTCGTTAGTATACACCATAGAATCTCTTTCCACATACTCAACGTCCTCACTTCTCCTAATCTTTTCCAGAGTGTCCTTGGAAAATTGGCCCGCATAACCTTTAAGGTTCTTGAAACTGTAGGTGTGTCTGATTCCCGAAGCGATACCTTGATCAGCCAATGCTTTCGTTAGAGGATCATCGTCATGGATTGATCGAATCCAGTTGTGGTGAGCGGTGATACGGTAATTGTCTACTTTATCTTTGAAGACTACAATGTACGAATCTGCAACAGGTTCAGAGGCTTCAGAGGAGAGCAGAGGGGCAACAGGCGAGCTAAGCTCAGGGATCGTGAAAATGGGCCATGCGGTCGCGAGTCCAGTAGCCAGGATAAACACAAAGGTAGAGATAAGAGGGTTAGAACGCATACTGTTAAAGCAGCAAAGAGGGAAAAGCCAAGAATAATCTCAGAAAATGAATAAGTCGTAAATTGCACACAAATATATATATATCTGTTCTATATGTACACAAACTAAAAAAAAAGCTACAGAAATACAATAATAAAAGGGCTTGAAAAGACGCAGAGAGTTGAAAAGTGATATAAGAAATAGGGGAAGATCCAAGTTTTCTATCAAAAGAGCAGAGGATTGCGATTTTATACTCGGCAAGCGGAATGATGAAACAATTTGAGGATAAAACGCCCGATAGATTCGAGGTCATCTGACTAGGTTAGGTTAGAGTATCGAATTGCGTGTTGCGCAATGTGGAAAAATAAATTGTTTGAAAGTGGAGTTTAATGTTGAGGCCCATATCAATAGCGGCAGGATATTTCGTGCAAGAATTTTAACAAAAGGGCCCAGTACTGTCGAAATAAGTAATGAACTATAACAAGAACTTCGAGCTACTTATTTCAAGCTTGCTCTCGCGTAGGTAGCTCAGATGATATCTGAACATTAATCATAATGAATTCTATAAGGTATCAGGGACCGTTTGCCACATCTATGCTAAAAATTTTAAGATTATACTTATTAATCGAGGAACTAACTAGAGCAAATTATCAACTGGTCATATCTCATCATTAACAAATGAAGCTTTCCAATTTATTAGCGATTGAATCATAATTATTCGTGCGGGAAAACAAAAAGAATATTGCGAAATCCATATTTAGAATATTGAGATTGCGAAATAATCTTGGTAAATTCTTACTCTACCACGAGCCATTCGAGTGAAGTGTGCGGAGATATAGCTAGACTATAGACTGATCCAGGCTAGTCAACTAACTTATTTAAAAAGTTAGCAAGAAAAGAGAGTTCGGAAGCTTGTAGCTTGGAGGAAGAGTATACGAAATACGAGAACTATTCGATAACTGAACAGAGCCCTGACCAATTCTAGGCTTACCCCTTTTTTATACCCTTGAACAAGTAAGCCATTGCATTAAACCCCTCTTATATTTGCAAGAGGAGAACTTGCACTTAAGAATAAGAAGAAATTATCACCCCATGTCTCGTGGCTGAGTTAGATTCATCAAGTTATATTAAATTGGCCTATTATTCAACAATCACATCCATATTATCAAATATTATTCCCTACTATAAGTTTCAAACGGTGAAGTGGCGTATACAGCAACGGAAATTTATTATGAAACTCGTGCTGACTGAAATTATAAGAAAAGAAATTTCTCTTATATTATTCCATTACAAAGGAACTAAAGTTGTAAACAATTGTGATATATTCAGCTCGTCGAAGTGGCGTACATGATACATCTTTAAGCAAATTGTTATATTATCCATCTAGCTGATTTAAAAAAGATGCACTTGTTGGCTAAAATAAAAACAAATGTAACTATGGACGTATTTGAATGCTGGATTGTTACTATGTTAAAATTAATTCAAAGTGAGCTATGCTAAATATTTAATGTCAATATAATCTAATACTTAACATGGAAATAGGTGGTATTCTACAAGCACCAACGCTCTCAATTAATCACTCGTGTTAGCTTGCTATTATTTATGCACCCAGAAGAGTGAACTATTAATGAAGTTAAGAATGCATTCGAATAGGAGAAAAAGATACTAAGGGCGACGGTTCAATAAGAGAGAAGATTTATTTGAGGAAAATATAACTCTATGTATGAGGATATGACATACATTAGAAGAATACTCTTGGATAATATTTTTAGTTGTACTTTTTAGGCTGAATTTTATAAATGTCATAGATACAAATGAAATAGTTGCCCTCAAGTGAAAGTTTCAATTTATTACGAACTTTTTAAAGTGCACTATCCAACAAATTTAAGATTTGTTAGCCTTACTTTGTTATCCAAGTAACTGACTGCGCCACAACACCTATCCCCCCTTGTCGAAATTCCAAGTGAAAACACACTTCGACGTCCTTTGACCTATACTGGATTCAAAAAAAACCCGCTAGGAAAATGTCCTCCATCGCGCTGCGTGCACTGCGTTTTGCACCCATTTCAGTAAGTGTTTTTGTTTGTACTTTTGGATTGCTTCGAAGGTGTAATTTTGGCATCTCATCTAATTGCGAAAACATGGAATTATATTGATCTCGTAATCTAACAGGTCAAGTATGCCATTCGCCCTGTTCCTGTGATGGCTGTGCGTGCATTCACGTCCCCCTCTTCCCCAGTACGGAAAGGTAACAATAGGCCTAATCGGATTTTGACGTTCACCTGAAGATATACTTGATTGTTGACATTTCGATTCTATTGCAATAGATCTTGTCCAAGATATTTATATCAAGCAGATCAAATCCTACAAACCTGCTCCTGAGGTTTGTAATATTACACTTTGTCCTGCCGGTTTCTTTTTTTTTGACTTGGAAATTTGATGATAACCAATTAGGAAAAAGGTGCTGAACAAGGTCAAGTCAAAGAGCTTCATATTCCCGCTGCTCCCCAGCCTCCTCAAATTGAGAGTGATCTCACGGCCGATCTTCAGGCTTATCAACAGGAGGATCCAGTTGCAGTGACCGCGAGTGAGGAAGATCAAGCGGTTCAGGAGGATGAATATACGGATATCTTGGAGGAGGCCTTGAAGGATGAAGAAGAGGAAACGGAAGGAGAGCATTAATTAGACTGTTAATTATTCTTTTATCGATTGCTTTTTCTCTTTTCGCCTTTTCTACTCTATCTCCCTCATTTTCACTTTTGGATAAACTTGTTCGAAAAGAAAAGATAAAATATAAAATATTTTTTAAAGACTCGCTTTATCTTTTAATCCGAAGTTGAGTACACTAATTGCTCTTTATAGTGGAACGCGTATTACAACGCAGAGCCAATATGTAAACTAAATGCTGCTAATAAAAAGACTGCAGAGAAGTTTTGCTTTGGATTTTTAGGTTATATACAATTTATTGTAATAGATAATAAAAAATAATAACAGAAATTCCAAGTTACATGGTATTATACGCATGGTACATAACACATTTGGCCATTGCAATTACGACCATTCGTTTTCCATGTCCAAACGCATATGCAGACCATAATTGCTAGAAAAAGAAGAACAATTGCACCGACGACGATCTTTGACAATCCATCATCATCAAAGAAACCACCTCCCTTCTGGGGCTGAGATGTGATGGTTGTTTGTGAAGGTACAGGAAGTACTGAAGTAGATGTTGGCGGTAAACTCGTCTGGGGATCTCTTTTGGATAACTGTAAATGATTAGAACTAGGGGGTATATGTGTAGAGTGAGCGTGGGGGGTAGATACGACCGGCGTGATGAAAACAAATACAAGAACGATTATAGAGAGAATTAGTAAGATGGAGGGCAGGGTTGGCTTTGGCATTGTAATGAGGCCAGTTCAAAGCATGTAGTAGAGGTGGATTAAGAAAAAAGATTGCTTCAAGTTAGTACTCTTCAGAGTTAAGATTCTCGACTTGTCGGTGTAACGTCCATTTCTTCCAGAATACATCGCCTTTGAATGGGGATACAAAACAAAGCTAAGCCTATATAAAAGGCATGATAGCGCAGTGAGCAACGGTCAGTAGAGATCCCCCCTCCTCGATCCAAACCTCTGGTGGGATTGAGTGTAGAGTCAAACTCCTTTTCAAAAGAAAAGGATATTGCGAAGTCAAGTTAGCATACAGTCCATTAGGTAGCTCCGTCAGCTCTAAAGAATCTATTGGGGTATTTCGAGTGCAGGCTTGAAGAGCAATATTCTAAATGAAGGCTGCAAGGTTATATCTACAATTGCATTTGCACTAAATTTGGCTTTGGTTTAGCATCCGAAGATGTGTCTCATTATGTTTAATGTCAACTGAGTTTGGTAAATATATGCATGAACGTGAATTCAGTATGTATAAATCGTCTATTATATACCATAATTTATGACAATATATGTGCACTCATCCCTATGGTTTGGACGATTGTCCTGAACAGATCCCTATTGACTCCACCTTTTTATCATATTACAAGAAACAATTGACTGCCATTAGATACAATCGAGCCTGCTTATAGAAAATTACATTAATTAACAGGTTTGCACCGATTTGCCTACCAGGTGCCAACTCCGCGTTTCCTCTATCCTTTGCAGTGAACGTAGCCATTTCTCCAATGCCATTTTTTCAACACATTTCCGTTCAAGTTCCTAAGCCATGTTTTGCACTCATCTCGGATATTATGTGCCGAAATTCCTGCCTAAGAGAGGAAAAAGAGTGGGAAGTTGTGTTGAAGGAAGAGAATAGAGCCTGAGTCTTAGAGTCAGCTATAGCCGCTGTCAAGTGCTGGACGCGTGTGCGCAGCTCTTCTGTTTGAATCCGCAATTTTTCGCGTTCATCCTCAGCAGCTTCCAAACGATGAGATAACCGGCTTACTTCGTGCATCAATTCGTCGTTTTCAATGCGGAGAGACAATTCAGCTCTATTGCAAAACTTCTCGCGGAAATCACTGAGGTCATTTTCATAATAAGCACCTGAATACCGATGGGCTTTAAAATATGAACTTGAAAGTTCTTGCTCCAGGGTTTCCACCCGCATCTTATAATCATCTAGCTGAGATTCAAGAAGCGCAATATTTAACTGCAATTCCTCCACGTTCATCTCTTCATTACACGATTTTTGGCTCTCTAGTACTTGAATCCGTTCCTCAAGCCTCTTAACTGCTCTAGCCAACATCCCAGCTGTGTGTTCTGTTAATCTTCGATGCATACCTCTGCCTACATATGTCAAGGCCCACATCTCTGCTGCAGTCTCGTCGACGTGTTTGCTTGCATCTGCAAATTCATCCCATACCCGATTAGAATCTTGCAAGTCAGGTGTTTCTAGTCGCGTAAGGGTATGAGCAGCTCTACGAATCTTCATTTGAAGGACCAACCGAGCCGAGAGTACCTCCAAACGAGATTCAAGCGCTTCATATTTCTATTGGAAATAACGGATAAGAATGAGTTCAAGAATAAGAAGACAAACGCGGATCTAGATCCTGGGGAAAAGTAATTACGTCTCGCAGCTTTTCTGCCTCCTCTTCACTTAAAACTTCAAATTTTTCCGCCTCTGCGACTGCCTTAACGATCAACAGCTCTGATAGAAGCTCGTCTTTCTTTACATAATCCTCCCGGGCGGGAATGCCTGTATTGCATATGGCATCACCCAAGCTATATTCACGTATTCCCAGAGGGACAGTTGGTTCAACTGTACTCGACTTCTCTGTTCTATTCAACTCGCTTTGCTCAGTCCAATGGTCAAGGTCAACCAGAGGAAGTGGCTTTGGTTTTATTGGCTGTGAAAAGAATGGGGATTGTGTAGAGAAGCGGTTAAGAAGATGGTCTGCATACTCTATTTTTGTAAGAGAAGAACTATCGCTAAAGTGGAAGGTGTCTTTGCTCAAAGGAATGTCGAAAAATCGTATTGCTGCCATAGTCGAGATAGTGGGTATAAAAGTACAGTGAATACTTTAAATAGTAGAAAAAACAAAGGAAAAGCAGGACAGAAAAAAAATGGAGTGAAGTTATCAGAATACCTAAAGGAACGCAGTGGCTACAAAGTACAGGCCAACATGAAAAAAAGAAAAATATTGAACAATTGCATATTGCGAATATTTAGTATAGAGATTGCCAATCCTACCAAAAAATAAAGTTAGTGTTAGGTGATTGAAGGTCAGCACTATTTCTTATGTTATAATCTGCGGTGTTTATGTCATCAAAGGATGATTTATCTTTCTCAATAGCCAAGGTAATTACTATATATTAATACGCAAAAGGTATAGAAAGGACAATGGAATTAGACCCGGAGTCAGATAAGAATACGTAGAGAGGAATTCCTAGAAAACGGTATTATATTTTTTGACGAAATAGCAAATGAATAGATAGAGTAAGTAATAGAGGGGAGGTGAGGACACAAGCACAAGAGTAAATGGGAAAATTACATTATTGGTCTTGGAAGGAGGATCCATTAAAATAAAACTAGCACAGATGATCCAACTACAAGAAAAGCCAGGTATATAATGGCAATTACATTTTTTCGGTGCGACTTGGCCCGCCAAGTTGAAGCAGTAGAAGTTGGTAGTTGCGTAACTGAGCGTGTAGCGGTAGGTGATGTTTCGCTGTAAGTGGATAAAGAAGCTGAACTAGGCGCATTCGTGAAATTGGATATAGAAGTCGGCATCATATTAGATTGCGTCGGAAGAATCGATGCTGCTGAAGTTTGAGGAGATTTTTCTTGTCCAAACAATTTCGTCACACCTGCCATCATCCCACTCATCACTTTACAAAAACCCACCACACCATCTGGAGGGGATCTTCCCAACGCGTTTTGGAACTGCTTCGTCTCTGTTAGACAATCTAGACATGGTTTGTGGTCTGGAGAGCATAAGCACTTGATGGCATCAGTCGCTTGCAATGGGTTGGCTATTGTGGTGGAGAAGTTGTCGAGAACCTTCGTTTTTTGTAGACAAGTGGTAAACTGTGAATAGAAAGGTTTGCATTCTACACAAGAACGAACTTCAGGGGGAAATGCAGGCAAGCCTCCCGATTGTGCATAAGATGGTGGAAAGATGATAGGAAGGAGACAAATAGTAATTAGATTGAAAAATTTCATGCTTTGTGAATAAAGAACGGAAAGGATATAATGAGAGAGAAGGGATAATAATGAAATTTATCTCGAAACCAAATTCATGCTCTTCGAGAAGTTGAGCCTACAGGACACCTAGATTTTTTTTGGGTAATTCGGCTCCGTTGAATTATTTGCAGATAAGAGATACAATATACGTAAAATATGAATTTTATCTACCGGTTATTATATAAGTTCCCTCCAATAAACAAAGAATCAGGTTAGTTTGACATTGTCTGAATAATATAGATATGTTTTAAGATGTTACATATAGATTGAATTCTACGTTATTGTCAATACTTGAGCAGCTTAATATCTCCGTTACTACACCTAGCAGGATATATTTAAAATATCAAAGTTTTGAATTATAGTACTCCAACGAATAAGAAACTAATCATATGGACATCTGGGAGATCTCACAACACATGTCCTAGTATTAGTAAGAGTTCTATTTCAAATTACATAACCAGCTCTGACTCTTAAATAATAAAACCATATACTTAATGTGAGTATCATATGAACAGACCATTTGTGAAA
The DNA here is from genome assembly GCF_041956535.1 of Calcarisporiella thermophila. Taxonomy (NCBI): domain Eukaryota; kingdom Fungi; phylum Calcarisporiellomycota; class Calcarisporiellomycetes; order Calcarisporiellales; family Calcarisporiellaceae; genus Calcarisporiella; species Calcarisporiella thermophila. The sequence continues at coordinate 1,518,376 of NW_027192192.1, forward strand.
TCGATTTTTATATTTTGTACAGATCACCTTTAGAAAAGTAAAGCATTATTGTTCACATTAATATTAATTAGTTGAAGGAGAAGTGTTTGGTTTCAACAATTAGATGTTTATTATACAGTAAATCATAATTCCAACTTCAAACGACATCGAATTCTTTCATGGCCATAATCATGGAGCATCGTTGCATTGAAATTTCATACCCTTTCATTTGTCCTGGAAATGAGAACTAGGAATCAAGCCTAACTTGATGAGATATATATATCAATTTATGAGTGCGGAAAGGTGTGTAAAATAAGAATGAGGCAAGTGGAAATATATTGATTATAAAGAAGGTAGAACATGTTAAAAATATATATATTCGAAAAGCAAGATAAAGAAGGAAAGGTGTTAAAGGAAAGTTTATGAAATAAAAAAGTATCCAGATTTGCTAAACAGACATTTTATACAAAAAAAGAAAAGAAAAAAAAAGGTGTAAGATTCACATTATTCGGAAGAAAGTGTAGGCAAAAGGGTAAGTCGTTTTTGTTGATAATCTTTAATCATTCCCGTCAGTAAGCCTATCACATCTTTCTCTTCCACTTTCCACATACGGCAGAAACATTCAGCAAGTACTCGTGGATCATCGTGCTCATATACATTAATTGGTTCAGATTCATCTTCATCTAGCTCTACATTTATCGTAATTAGGAAGCGGCCACGCCGGGAATAAAAACTTTTAGGGGTATGGTGGGCGGGTTCTGCCTGCGGAGGCTGTACTGAGGGGCGACTTGGAGAGGGCGAGGGTGAGGGAGAAGGGGAAGGCTCTTGAGATAGGCCGAAAGATTTGTCTTGTTTCTGGGTTTGTACTGGCTCGGACCGCTCAGCAATACTCTTGACTTCGTTTTTACCTAATGCTTTACCCCGCGGACGTTGTGGATGCTTGGCAGGAGTTGCATCTTTTTTAACTTCGGAATGTATCTTTTTCTCGGTGTGCTTACTATTCTCTTTTGTATCATCTAAATTTGCTGCTTTCTTCTTATTTTCTCTACCGTTCCCTTTGGCTTTTTTCTTTCCATCGCTTTTTGTGCTTTCCTCGCGTTTTTGTCCCATTCTTTGTGCTATTATTTCCTCTTCCTCTTTTGGCTTGTAGTTGGGCCCTTGTCGGTGAAGATTTCCGGTACCAAGCCCATTCTTCAGCTTAAAATTAGGATCTACTAGTGTATGCCACGCGCTCAATCGTTTTTCGTCATTGCTTGTTAAGCTGCCTTCATCCTTAGCTATAAATTCATCTGAGTGTGTATCAATAGAGCCATTATTATTGGTATCTAACTTGGCGGATTTAAGTTTATTGTTGCGATTGGTATCTTTTTTTCGTGAACGGCGGTTGGCGCCCTCCGGCATAATTGATTGCAGTAGTTGTTAGTGAGATGATGAAATGGTATTATGAACAAAAAATATTTCGATTATTCATAAGTTGGGATTCAAAAACTTTGTAATTGAGGCGCAGTAAATTTAGCATCGTCGTACTTGAACCTCACTTTTTCTAAATAATCCCGATACAACAAAAGTATCTTTTGAGGACCATGGAGGATTACCAGGACTCTAATTATCAAGCATATCGGGGGAATGCAGCTGGTAAATCTTAATATAAAGTATAATTGTGGAGTTTATGCTCAATTATTTTCAACGGGTTTGGATTTTTCTAGCTCACTCTGCGCCTCCTGCCAATGGAAGTTCAAATCCTGCACCAGCGGACCATGGTGCACCTGCACCTGGTGACTGGGAACGTTATTGGGACATAGTACGTGCGAATCCTCAAGATTTTGCTTCATGGGAATACCTCATCCGTCTAGTTGAAACAGCTGAAGGTGGTCTCGGTCGAGATGCACCATCTGCTAATATCGAAAACGCGAGGAGAGTATATGACGAATTTCTAGATCGATTTCCATTATGCTTTGGTTACTGGAAAAAATACGCCGATATGGAATTTGCTATTGGAGGTGCCGAGGCTGCAGAAAAGGTATATTTTTTTATTCTTTTTACCTTTAATTTACGTGTTAAATCTCCCTCTTGTTAGATTTATGAGCGCGGTGTAACGGCTATTCACAATTCCGTTGACTTATGGACACAATACTGCACATTTAAAATAGAAAATTCACAAGATCCGGAAGAGGTTTCACGGTGGGTATTACTGTTATTCATTACTCTCCTATTTAGGGCTCTCCCCTTTTTCCTTTATAATGATTTGCCTCCCGTTTTCTTTCAATGACCAATTCAAGTGCTCTTGGAGATCTTAATGGTGACAACTCACCTTAGCATCGATCAAGTTCGAAAGAGTATTTTATTTTTCAAAAACTTCCTTTTTATTTATATTTTAAGATCACTTGCTTTTTGAGATTCATATTAGTGTGCATACTATCTGCACAATCTAACCTGGTCATTGAATGATAGCCTTAGCTCTCTGAGATTTGCTATCGGTTTTGTGATTTTGAGCAGCTTAATTCACTCTTCTCTATTCAAGCGCTTTTTTTTTTACTAGAATATACTAATAATATCTCTATATTTACAGGTTATTTGCTAGAGGTGGTGAGAATTGTGGTTATGATTTTCTTAGTCATCTATTTTGGAATAAGTGGCTTGAATGGGAGGAGATGCGACAAGATTACAGTAGCGAGCTTAAAATCTTAGAGCGTATTATCGAGATCCCGCTGCACCAATACGCAAATTTTTTCGAAAAGTAAGAATTTGATTTGGAAAGAGAAAACGATAACTAGAGGCTGTTTCCTAAGCTTTCTTCATTCTTTTTATTTACATAAAGATACACCAATTTGGCTGCCACGCGACCAGTTACGGAACTCGTTTCTCCTGAAGAATATGCGCAATTGGAGCAAGAAATTCGGTCCGAAAATTCAACCTCTGATAACGCGAAAGAGTCATCCACGAAATCGCCTGAAGAGGTTGAGCACGAAATGCGACAACGGATACATGCTAAGAAGGTTGAGGTGTACACGCGTACACAAACCGAGGTTAATAGAAGATGGCCATTTGAAGCTGAAGTATGTTACTTCAACACTTGTGAGCGGCCATTACCATGCATGTTGATGGTTTTTACTTTTTTTTATGTTAGATTAAGCGACCTTATTTCCATGTTAAACCAATGGATGAGCCTCAGCTTATGAATTGGCGGCGTTATCTTGACTTTGCAGAGGCGGAGTGTGATGATGGAACAACTCAAATTTTGTATGAACGTTGCCTTGTACCTTGTGCTTTATATGCGGAATTCTGGCTTCGCTACGCTCGTTGGTTCTATTCAAAAGGGAGGACGGAAGACGCCATTTCAACGTGTGCGCGCGCCGTGTATACATTTGTGCCAGTGCACCAGCCGAGCGTAAAATTGTTACACGCTCTGTTTGAGGAGCAATTGGGACGCCATGATGAAGCAAGAAGAATTTATCGAGAGGTGACAGAGCTAGGTTTGTCTCCATAGGAGCTACCAAGTATGTTTTATAATTGCTTACATTAATTTCGATATTTTAGTCCCTGGACATCTGGAAACCATCGTTCGCTATGCGAATTTTGAACGACGACAGGGTGATCTCAAGGCAGCAGAGGAGATTTACACAACTTCTATAAATTTGCCGTCAGAACAGGTAAACAATAGCGGCAAGGCATTTTTGACCGCACAGCTAGCAAACTTCGTTTGGCAGGTAAATTAATATCCAAGTCATTTATATCTGAAGAATTTCATCATAATATATTTACAAATTGTCATTTTCTCTTTTCAATTTAGTGTAAAGAGTCGGCTGAGGACGCTCGCAAAATTTATGTCGAAGAATGCGGTCGTTTCGGAGATAGCAAATATTTTTGGATTAGCTTTTTGAATTTTGAGCTTGCACAGACTGGTAATAACAAAAAAGGATCTCTCGTCTACCGCTTCCTTGGTCACTCTAATCAAATTTGTTTCTTGATATTTTTAGGAGCTGACACAGAGCAAAATGTTGAAGCTCTCTTCTCACATCTCCGTACTCATGGCGCAATCCCTCCAGAGACAGCAGCCGACCTTGAACAACGATATCTTGAGTTCTTGATTGAGCGAGGAAGTTCAGCGGAAGGAATTATTCAATTGGAGGCGAAACTTGCCGCCTATTCGCCTCCGTCCACAGAAACTGTGTCGAGAAAGAGAGCAGCACAAGATGAACTGAATGGAGCTGCAAAGATTGCACGACTAGACGGCGCAGGTAGTCAGACAGTAGCAGGAGCTGGAATGACTGCAGGTTATGGATATGGGGGGCAGTGGGGAGATTATTCACAACAGGCAGCTGCAGGATACGGAGGATATGCTGGGTATGGCGGCTATCCAGCAACGGGAGGATGGGATTATTCTCAGCAGCCGCAGGGACAAGCGCAGTAGTCTCCGCATTAAGTCACTACATTCTTGTTAATCAGTTCTAATATGGTGAGGTCCAAATGTCTATGCAATATTCTCTCTTTTGTTCACACCCTCCTTTACTGTTGAAGCTATACAACTAATGAGCACCTTTTAGGGAATAAAGGCAAAAAATTTTTTTTCTGCTCTCTAGATGTTCAAAGAAAACATTTATTTACTTTGCGTAGAGGAAAAAATATATAGCATAAAATGAAATATATAATAAAAAAAAGGTCGCAAATCGCAATGTCATTTTCTCTTATCATAGTCAACATCGAGAAATAAAAACCTAAATAACAAGGATTATAATGAAAATTAGATCAGAATAAAAAAAAAAAAATAAGAAACAGGGCATAAAAATTCATCAAAAGAAGAGTCTATCTGTAAAGGAAAGTATCTAATAGAGAAGAAGTCCTCAATCCTCCATTGGGGAGGCCGCGCGTCTCCTTCTCATCACCAAACTGCGAAGTTCATTGGCTAGCACGCAAAGAGCCTCAACTTCCTGATGGCATTCACGCTTTTCTTCTCGGCGTTCTGCAGCCTCCTCATCTTCCTCCTCCGCCTCGTCCTCCTCTGCTCCTTCCTCAGTCTCAAAAGCATCCTCATCGGACGCCTCAGTGCCATAATCCGAGAAGCCCGAACCCGATCCATTATCATTGTCGCGTTGTCTTCTTCGTCGTCGCCTTTTCCTTCTACTACGATAGCTTCTTTCATCATCCCCGTGGGGATGTTGGGTCAGCCGTCGGTCAACTTCGGCGAAACGGCGCTCAAGCACGTGTATGCTGTGCTTCATATTTTCAAGAATGTAAAATGCATTGGCATAATATGAAGAAGATATCTGCTTATTCCCAAGCGATAAAGAGGATGGTTGTTCACGTGTGGTGGGAGCATTGGTATGGAGTTGCGCTTGCTTTGCTTTTGCGGGCGATGGGGGGGGTGGAGTAGGTCTTGAGGGAAGAGATTGCGTTGACGCGTGGGGGTGTGAGTCGGGGCCATTTGCAGGTTTAAAGGTATGAGAAAAGGGGTGCATTTCGAGCTGTGAGCTTGCCGAACGACTCATAGAGAGCCTCCTTCCGTCTCCGGTGCCATATATAGCGTGTAGTTCGTCTGCTGCAGTTGCTCTTGGAATAGCTTCCTTTTCACCAAGCGAGAGTCTTCGTAGGTTATCCATCCTTTGGAGGGTGTCCGGGGGCGTAAGAATTTCGTAAGCCGCTGCAAGGGCAGATACACTTGCGCTACGATTGCGGGAGTTTTGCTTTGTCGGCGAGTGAGCGAGGGAGGAGGTTGAGGAGGGTTGGGGTGAATCTCGGTTCTGGTCGATTTTGTGTTGGGATAAACTAGTAAAAGATTCGGGTGAATCTAGTAAACTCAAATCCCTCAGATTGTCTGGAAGGGATGAAGATCGACCATGGGAGCGAGGACGCTCCGACCGCCTTCTTATGGGGGGACGCAAATGAGCGTTTACCGGTTGCGGGTTGGATGGGTGAAGCGGTATATTTGGAGAAATTTTATGAGATGTTTGCGGGCTTGGCTTCATTATGCCAATGGTCGGTACAGGTTGCAGGGGAGGCACGTGAGGCTGTTGATAACGGTGTGAAGCGGTAGGACTTGACTGCAATGCTTGCGAGCTTGCACTAGGTTTTGGGTCCACGTCGCGAGCTCTACTATACCCTTCACGCTGATCCGCCTGCTGCAAAGGCCAAGCATAGGCGAGGTTCTCCATCGTAATCTCTTGTGCAGAAGAGGAGCGCAGCATTGAGTGACTCTGCATGCCCATAACATCATCATGTGTGTGGTCGGACCATTCAGACTCTGACGCCCGAGCCATGGACATATCGTACGAGTCCAGGGCGGAGGAGGGACGACGTTGCAAAGGGGGTGGGGTCTTTCTTGAAAAACTTTGCGCAGATGGTGGGCGCTCTTTCATTGCCCAGTCAGGGTGCCTCGACAAATGCTCTTCGCGATCGAACTGTTCGGCGGAATCCAGCGATTCTCGTGTGCCATCGTCCCAGCGACCTCCGTCCGATATGCTTCCACGTGATGACCAGCTCTCCCCTTCGCCTCTCGATGCCACCGATGAGGACCTACCGCCGAAATATCCATCATCTCCTCGATATAGCCCGGCTCCCACAAATTGAAGCACTTCCTCAATCTTTCTGACCGCTTCCTGCTGGAATATGTCGCTCAATAGCTGTTCTTTCACCATCTCAATCACTACTGATTCCGCCGTATCTTCGTTCATATTGAACGGGAACTTTATACTCTGATTCCCTGTTCCCATCCCAGCTACCTGCATTTTGAGGAATATTTGCTCAGATGAGCTTATATCTGCCGAATCGCAGAGGGCCACCTTGATCATGCAGTGTGGCTTGCGTGGTTGCTGCTGCGTGGATTGCACTTGCGTGTTCGGCGTGGAAGAAGGAAGGGAAGCATGCTGGAGCCGAAGTGCATCCGGAAAAGGTGGATTGCGGGTATTACTTTTTTCGTCTGAACTCATTGTGTCTGGTAAATCGCCTTTTTCGGGGGGTGGTGCAGTCGAAGTCGACACTATTTCGCTTGAATATGATTCTGAAGTCCAAGTTCCTGATCCATATCTCGCCTCCTGGTGATGGGTGGGGTGCGAGAGAGTGTGTGGGAGTGGATGGGGGTGAGTGTGGTGTTTTGCGGTGTCTCGCCCATGCTGCGAAGCTGCTGATGGCGGACGTTCTGGATACACAAATGCAGAATGTTGACGAGTTCCCGGGTCACTGAGCTCACCAAGATGAGGGGACGAGGGATAGGATCCAAAAGAGGGAGATGTGGCCGGAGGTAAGGACTGTGGAGGAGGCATGGCTGACATGGAGCTGGAAGAGGGACCAAGAAGGGGGCTAGAATGGGCGCTCTGGCTCCCTACTGCACTCTTAGATACAGCTTGCGGGTCAACTACAAGAGGAGCATGATTGTTATCAGTCTTGAGGAAGTCATGTTCCAGTAGTTCGCGAGCAGACGGCCGTCGTTGCGGGTCATGCTGCAGACACAAATCAATGAATTCGCGGGTATAAGGGTCAAGTACGCGATGTAGACTGAGTGGCTTTTGACCGGTCGTGACTCGACGATAAATTTGTGCCTGATTCGTGCATTCGCTATAGGGATACTCTTTCGTGACCATCTCTAGGACGCACATACCAAAGGCATAAATATCAACTTTCTCATCATAGTGCTCTTCATATAATTCCGGTGCCATGAATTCGGGTGTGCCGAGCACAGAAGAGACATGTTTTTTACGCTTTATGACTGCAAGTCCTAGGTCGCCTATCTTCGCCTGGCCATTGTTCCCATTAATGAAAATATTATCGCACTAAACGGGAGGGGGGGATTTTTAAAAACATGATGAGTAAGAGATCCAACCAATAATAAAAACGAGATTAAACATTACTTTAAGGTCACGATGAATAACGGGTGGCTCTCGCGAATGTAGATAGTCGAGACCCCGCAGAATTTGTCGACACCATGATTTTAGCACCTTGGGTTTGATCTGACCTTTTGTCTTGCGAATGTATTGCTTAAGTGTTCCTGAGGTCATCAGCTCCGTAATAAAAATGACGCGCTCGCGGCCGTCTGGATCGTGGGATATCCAGGATGCAAAGAAGTTGATGATGTTTTCATTTCGCAAGGATTCCAAAATCTCAATCTCCGCGAGAATCTTTTTCGCATCCTTACGGTTCATGTGGTCGACTCGTAACTGATTCCACGCAACTTCTACGCCCTCTTCTTGATCAAACGCTTTATATACCTCTTTATAGGCGCCTTTGCCGAGAGATTCAGCGTAACGTTCAAACCGACCGGTTGGATCTGTTTCAACAACATTATGTTTATTGTCACCGTCCGAGTCTGAATCGTCATCAGCCGATGTTGCTTGCAAACGCGGAGACACCATACTAGTAGCGAAGAGAGAGGGGGGAGGGGTATATAGGGTAGGTAGTGACAGATGTTAATGGGAAGGGGGAAAATTAAAGCAAATTAATTAATAAAGTAAAGATTCGACGGAGGAAGCAACAAGGATAATTGTCAGTGATGAGCCAATGGAGATGTTCAAATCAATGGTTCACAAAAATCCATAATGCCTTTCTCTTGATCTTGGGTGGGAAACTGAAAAGAGAATCTCCTCAACTATGTTTATTACGCTGAGAAGGGGGAGAGATTCCAGCGCAGTATCTCTACTAACCTAACCCAATGGCCTCAGCTCCCAGATGAGATATGCCTAGTATGGAGAGGGAGGTATCCATTATTTGCAAAGCACCATTAGAATTGAAGTGACGTAGGTGATGCTGCCACAGCCCATTTATTCTATTTAGGATCTAGAGGGTGAAAATGGTGATAACTTGATATTTCAAATTCGATTTTGCATGCGGCTCACTCGTTGATTTATACACACGACAACTCTGCAAGTCGACATTGTTACACTATCCTGCAGAACTAACTTTTACTTTAAACTTCTTCTGTGTTCCAGAGAAGATGAAGTTTTCTATTAAAAAACCAACTAATCTTGAAGGTTCATGACACCTTGCGTGATTTTGAGACCAACTTCATCGGTGCACCAGCCAGTGAAGTTGATGCCTCCAAGACAATTCAAATCCTCTTGTTTTAAGCTTGTCGCTCCCTCATATGAGTCTAACATGTTTTTTTTGTTTCTCTCAAACTTTCGCCGCTGGTGCATGGTCTACCATAAGATCGTCAATTTACACTCTTTAAAGAGTAACCTAACCTGTTGGGATTTGTATCACGTGACACTAGTTTTCTCTTCTACGACGAAAAAAATTTTTCTCCTGTTGCTTCTCTCTTTTCATCATTCTTTGTTTTGATTGATTTATTGTGCGGGATCGATCAAGAACTGTTTCGTTAGCGAGCATCGTGTGACTGTGATAGCTCCAACGATCAATTATAGGGTGTTCGTTTAGGACATCTGCGACATTCATTATTCATTCCTAGGTAAACAGCATTGTCTTTCGACACTACCGGAAGTGATCTTTCTTTTGGAGGCTGAATGTATTCAAATGACTGGCATTTTCCGTAGATTTTCTAATTTTATCGGGCGCGCCACTTCTCATCCGCGCATAACTCTTACAAAGTATATATCGATTTTGTTCTTGGCCTTTGATTATTTAGATCATTTTTCGATCCAGCTGATGAAGCTGAATTCTCAGCAATATTCGTACACATTATCAATATTTATTTTTCGATCACGAATAAGGATTATTTGTTTAAATGACTTGAGGCTAATGTGTGTCTATATAATTTCCATTTAATAGCACAATTCCGCAGCTGGCCCAACACCATCCAGGTTTCTACCACCTTTTTCACCTAAATATTCGCACTTGAAATCACCTGTAAAATAAATCTGCAGCAAAGCCAATTGTATTCGGCAGAGAAAAAATTAGCATGAGCGATATTGGTCACAACGCAACTAACGAACTTTACGCATATATGCCTGGAACTACGATGATAAATGGACATTACATGCAGAGCGGTAATGGAACAGCTTCATTTCCTCCGCACCAGGGTGGATATGGTGGGATAAACCCGCCATATCAAGCAATGCAAGCGGCAGTATACGGGTCGGCGGTGAATGGATATACCAATGGGAGCAACTACAATAATACTGGAGTGCAATATCCTCAACAACAGCAGCAGCAGCCACAGCAGCAAGGAAACGGTACTCCTCCAAATAGTGTACCTCAGGCTAGCCGCACGATTTATATAGGTGGTATTCCCAACAACATTCCGATGAGCGAAGTTCTCGACCATATCCACGCTGGCCCCATTGAATCGATTCGCATTCTGCCGGAAAAAAATTGTGCATTTATTCATTTCATCGATGCAAATACTGCCGCCGCCTTTTTCCAAGATGTTCAGCAGCGCAAGCTAATCATCCATGGCCAGGAATTGAAGGTTAATTGGGGTAAGTCGTCGCCCACGGTGCCCAGCCACGTCGCGATCGCTGTTCAGAATGGAGCCTCGCGCAATGTCTATCTCGGAAATTTAGACGAGTCCGTGACTGAGCAGACATTGCGCGAGGAACTTGGGCGCTATGGCCCAATAGATACCATAAGAATTCTGCGAGACAAGAGCATTGCATTTGTGCATTTTTTCAATATTTTGCATGCCATCAAATGCGTCTCGACATTGCCAACCGACCTAGCATGGTCTGGGCGCAGAGTTAATTTTGGACGCGACCGGTGTGCCTACAAGGGCGGGAGCGGAGTCAATGGCCAGGGTGCGCCATCCGGAATGAAGCAACAGGGCCAGATGGCCGGATATAGCGGATTCGAGAGCTATGTGAATGAGGGTGGCATTCTAAATCCGCAAATACTTGCCGCTTCATGTAGCCCCAATGCTCAGGTAGTCTAGAGAAACAAAAATTTTCAATAGGTACGATGAATAAGTATGGAACTAAAATCTGCCCTATGTAGCGTACGGTGTATCTCGGCAATATCCACCCGGAAACAACCTGCGAGGAGCTGTGCAACAACATTCGTGGGGGCATCCTCCATCAGATTCGCTACATGCCCGAAAAGCACATAGCATTTGTCTCCTTCGTTGATCCCAACGCTGCATCTGCCTTTTTCCAACTTGCAACCTACGCCGGTATTGTGATTCGCAACCGACGCCTCAAAGTTGGGTGGGGCAAGCCCTCTGCCCTCCCCGCACCCATCGCGGCTGCAGTGCAGCAGGGTGCGACACGCAACGTGTATGTAGGCGGAGTGGATGTAAACCTGGTGACGGAGGAGCGCTTACGGCAGGATTTCCGGGATTTCGGCGAGATTGAACTGGTGAATATGCTTAAAGAGAAAAGCTGCGCGTTCGTCAACTTCACCTCGATTACATCGGCGGTGCGAGCGGTTGAGGGTGCACGTTTGCGAGAAGGATATGGCGGGTACCGAATAAGCTTCGGCAAGGACCGATGCGGAAATCTTCCCCGGCCTGAAAAGGCAGCCGCAGCCGCCGCCGCTGCTGCAGCCGCAGCAGCTGCGGCAACCTCTGCCTCTGCCATATCGCCGGACACGGGTAGCAGTGGAGGACCGCCTGCCTTCGCCACGGTACCGGTTCAAGCCCTCTCTTCACAGCCGACTTCGCAGCCTCTCATACACAACGGTGGCGGGGATTTTGGAGACAATGCGACAAATGATTTCCTAGGTGGGCCGACCGCCGATGACCACGGCATTGGCGTAACGGGAAACATTGGACTTGATTTGGATGATGGATACCCTGCCCTCTAAACTAAACTAAAGTGAGATTCGGTTCTTTTATATATTTTAATCTTTAATGAGTTTTTTCTAGCTTTTTTCTCTCTTCCTTCCTTCCTTTCTTTCTTTCTTTCTTCCCTCTCTCCTTCCTTCTATATTTTTTTTTCTTTTTTTCTATATTTTTCTCATCTCTTTTTTTTTTTTGTGAGAAGTGCGCTTTTTATTAAAGCTTTAATTTGTTTTGAAAATGATATTTTTTGTATTGCTTTTCTTTTTACACTTTTTTTCCTTTACAACACAAATTTTTTGGAGCTTTTTTTTCCTTTCCTTAAAACAATCCCCTTTATATATTTTGTTTCTTAATTATATTTTCCTATCTCTTCTCTTTAATTTTTTCTTATTATATTTGGCTTTGGGAGTTTTACTTTTCTTTCTTTTCATATATATATTTTATTTTCTTAATGTTTTCTGTGCGTGTGTTAGTAACAAAAATATTTTCTTTTTCATAGTGTCTTTTTTCCCTCTTTTTTTCCTTTGTTTTATACAAAAATACTCTTATTGATTCTTAGTGGTCAAAGCCATTGAGCAAACTAATATGGATCTTCAAGGAAATATCGAGGAGAGTGGTTTGTATCGATGAGCGAGAAAGAGATATAGAAAGCACACTGCGGAAGGAAAAAAATAAAGGAAAAACATAAACGACAGAGAGACGCATTGGATAACTTAATATCGACTTAAACGGAAAACTGTACAATATATAAAGGACACACAGAAATAGAATAGATAGAGGATTGACGACCAATAGATAGGGTTAAGTTAATATATAAACGAGCACAAAACTAGGGGAGGAGGATATACTTGTTCCAATTCATACGAGAGAGGCTATGTTACAATTCGAGTCGGGTTCACGGTGACACTAGGCTTGGAAAACGTGCGGGATGGGTCAATGTTGGTATGCATTCACGAACACTCCATCTGACGACGTCCCGCCAAGGGAGTAGTGGCTGTGGTGGCTTCCCACCTGGGAAACTCCGGCCCCGTAGGGGAAATAGAGCGATCCAGAGGAAGGCGTGCTTGGCAGGTAGGGATGGTAGTAGCCCATGGGAGAGGAGCCGAGATACCGGCTGGCCACAGCACGATTCCCGCCCGAGGATTGCTTGTCGCGAGGAGAATTGGACTTTTCACGAGAGGAAGCCGAGTGGTTGACTGTCCAATATCTATAAAGACTCGGGGGGTCAACCAGGACGGGGAATGGGGGAAGGGGGAGAAGAGCAGAGAGGACAGAGTGTACTTACCCTCCTTTGCCAGGCTCACAGCTGGGGCGTGCGTCTCTGACGAAGAGACCTTTCATCGTCAGGTTGTGGCGGATGGAGTTTTTCCAAGTGGCGCGGGTCGTGCGAAAATAGCTGTAATTGCGAAGAAAGTAGTCGTAGATTTCAGCCACCGTCATCCGTTTCTGGGGGGAGGATTCGATGGCCTGCTGGATCAGCGCAGCATACGAATAAGGGGGGCGACCCTCCTCCTCTCCCGCGCGAGTGCGATGCCGGACCTTAGAGGGCGTCTTGTTGGTGTGGGCTCCAGCATAGGCGGCGGAGGCGGGGGTGCTGGAGAGAGGCGTGGCTGGAGAATGGTCCGCCGAGACGGGAAGATAGCTGGAGTCGATGTGAGTTTCCCTGTCGGGCTGCTGATAGGACGACGAGGACGACGAGGTGGAGGAGTAGGAGGAAGGGGAAGACGAGAGAGGAGCATGTGGCGAGTATGACTGGTATTCCCTATCCTTGAGGTCGCTGACATTCTGCCATACTCCGTAAGCCTGGGGGGTGAAGGGCGAAGAGATGGAACGAGGGACGTAGCGGAAAGGATTGTCGGTGGAGAACGAGGTCTTAGCGTCGTTGCCGGAGGAAGGAAGGTACTGGTGGGGAATGGCGAATGGAATGCTGAAGTCGGAGGTCATTTCGGGACAGCAGTTGTTTTTAAGGGTGTTGTTAGGCGTGTTTTCTGGGAGGGGAGGGCTGGGGAATAAAACAGGAAACACAACAATGTGCCTGGGCAATCAAGCCTAAGAGGGAGAGGGTGACTTTTGAGGGGGAATAAAGCCAAGGAGGAAAAAGGTAAAAAAAAAAGAAGATTGAGGACAAACTAGCGTGTTTTTATATAATTAGGAAGGAGAAAGCGAGCCTGTCACGAAATCTGCGGAGAACAGAGCCTCTAAGGTGCTCACCATGGAGAGGGAGAGGGAGAAAAAAAAAAGCAGACGCCTTGCATGAGGGCCGAATATGCAGCAGACAATGCTAGGGCCAGCAGATATCAACCCTGGATGAACACGCGGACAAGCCACAGCTCACAGGCACATTATATGAAGGGCAGATATTAATGCAGGCCAGCAGGAAAGTGGGTTCGTTGATGTAATCGTCGACACGCGCTATTGTTGTGGTTCCCCGTTCTATCCCGACGAGCTTTCAGAAGCTCAAGGAAAAAAATTTTGATTTTGTTGTGTTTTCCGCCACGTTAAAACAACGCTCTCCCCGCCCATTCCAAAAAAATGGATGGCTTTATTGAGTCGCCAACCATGCCCCAAGCTGCGTGTCGGCTTGGGCGGCGGGGAGGGGAAGAGGAGGAAGGGCCTGTCTCGCACTCGCCATCTTACGATTTCCTGCTGTGCGGAGGCCCACCCCAACTTCCTGCCGGCCCGTTCTCTTGCTTCCGCTCGAAAGGCCAGGGTCACGCTCCTGAGCATATAGAGTTGTCGAGCGCTTATGCAAATGCGGGCCCCAGCTATTCCGTTTCTGCCCTATGGGCGGTATTAGTAGGGCGACTACAGGAACAGACACTTGATCTCTCCTGCCTTGACCCGTGGGTGTCAAAATAAGATTCATCCCGCATCACATGCCTCCGCCCCTCCCCCCTAATATATTTTGCCAATAGCATGCAGGTCGAATGCACGCGATTCATCTCCCCAATTAATTTATTCCCAGCGCAGCTAGAGCGCGAAAAAGGATAAACAATAACTCGTATCCTCTTGAGGCGATATGGTTTATTTGTTTGTGGTTTGTTTTACGTTTGTATTAATTGCGCTCGCTGGATCTCCTGGCTGCCGAGGGCAGCGCGGCTGGGCGTCTCACCGCAGAGTCCTCGCCCGAAGCAATTCGGGTGTGTTTTCCCGGCGCCCCTTGGATTTTCAGAGAACAAGGGGAGCGCCAGATGCGGAGGATCGCAACGATTGAAATCAGAAGCGCAAATTAAATTTAATAATAGATAGCAATTTAGATAGAAAACACAAAGGAAGCTTATAGGGTCCCCAGCAAAATCCCTACTCCGGCAAGTGAAAAAGCTACACCAACATCAAAAATCCGGCCTCCATTCCCTCCATTACTCCCATGGCACGTACTATCAACAACAGCAAAAGCACTCAGGTTAGTACAGGGCGCCTTCTAGGCAAAGGAAGCAAGGCTCGGATGGTTTACCAATGGCCTATGCCGGATCCATCGCACGACGCCTCATACTGCTGAAATGCACAAACGACATCACGGCAGTTAATCATGTAGTGCTTACAGGCCGCAGTTCCTGGAATCAGCCCACCCATCGGTGCACTTCCAGGCGTGAAGGCCGCGGTCTTCGCAGATACTGTGAATGGAGGAAGGGAGCTAAGTGTGAATGCAAAATCGGATGTGGCAGGTTTGGCTGGCGCGGTGGGCGAGGGTTTCAACAGGGTTGTGGGTATAAGGGTGGCAATAGGGTTGGGTAACTCCGGCCCTTTTTGGGGACCTTGGGCCGGTTTTGCATCTAACGATCAAATGGGTAGGGATGGGTTAATCATCCATACAAAGCGGAGGCGAAATGAGATCGATTACCTGGTTTTTCAGGCGCATTCCCCGGGGGCTTTCCTTCGTTATTATTATTATCCGGCTTGTCCGGTTGATTGACGGGAGGCTTATTGTCACCGCCCGGTGGATCGTTATTATTTTTATTATCTTGCGGCGGTTTTGCGGGTTGTACAGGCTGTTGTGGAGGATTCTTTGGAGGATCTTGAGAAGGGGCGGGGGCGGGGGCAGGGTCATTTTTGTCATTCTTCCCTGGAGGCTCTTTGGCTAAAGGGGGAATTTCCAGTGCGGCTTGCGCACACTGGATAAGGCAAAATGCCACTACGGCGATGAAAATGAAGTAAGAGGGTCTCATTGGGTTAAATGAATGTGGAGGGACTAGATCCGATCCCCTTGAGGAAGATTATATCATCTAAATTAAAGTAGGAGATGGAATGAAAGGAGCGCAAAGTAATTCGAGACGATGCAGGATTTCGAAAGCAGCGGAAGCTCGATGATGAGATGGATGTGCAGTGGGAAGAGAGGGGAAGAGCGCCCCCGATTATAGGCTTAAAAGAGACATATTGCCCCTATTTTGATTGGAGTGGGGAAATTAATGAGGTAATTAAAAAAGCTAGGACGAGCGCAATTTTTACTCACTCTAATTTGAACCCATCCTAGTTTAAGACCACGGCTACGAGTCAGCTCAATCTCAGAGAAGCACAATCCAAATAGAAAAACCAATGGGCCTAGCCTTAATATACTTTGTGGCTACCTTGAAAAACTGCCATCCGACTATCACCAGCGTTTATGCTTTGATGTTTATACCCACTCGGTGCAAAGCTTGGCACTTTTTCTTTGCACTGATGACCCTTTTGAATGGTTCCCTCTACTGACTATTACCTTCAGAAAGTGCTACCATGATTTGCGAGTACTCTCACTGTATGCTCTACATAACGTAATGTAGAACTTATTATTATCGATTACTTTCACCAAGTGATCAGTGTAAAAATAGGGTTTCGAGGATTTAAACTCTGTGTTTTTTATTTAAACGAGACTAAGCTCGTGCTAACTTTTAGAGAGCAACTTGTTGTTCACATGCAAAAGACTCCATGGTCTATCATATCCTTACGTTCGCAAGCTTAATCACCGAGTGGCAGAGCTGTCGCGATCATAATTTGCATCGATTTGAAGGAGATTAAGGATAGTTGGGAATCGGGTCCAAAACTTGTATGGATGGCTATCCTGGCCCAAAGGAACAGGATATCCGAGTGGCCAAAAGATGTGAAAAACAGATCAATAAGTCGGGAGTTGGTTCAATCTACTCTTCATGTAGTGACGCAAGAATAAGGATAGAACCGAAGAACAGAATGCAGTAGACCGATTCATTCGATTTGATAGGCTTATAATGGTAATGGCATTATATACACGCAAACCTTGCTTGCCAGTGTGATCACAGTAGGATGATCACAGGATGAAAACTAAGTGCTATGGGGATGCGCAATGGATTTGCCGGAAGGACAAGGCTTCATGGAAGAGGTTCTCGTCACTCTGAAGTTCCATTTAGAAATATCTCACGAGGAAGAAAAACGTAGAGGTGGATGTAAGGTTGTGGAGGCTTTTTATTTCCCTGCCTAATCCTATTTAATACAATACTACGCCAGTATTTTTCGACGCTATCCTCACTAGCTCCTTATAATTTTGTACTCTAGTTCCCAATGAGTTCACAAAAGCGCCACGAGCTCTCAGATGCGCTTCGAAATGAAATAGTTGAACTGTTCAAGTCTGGAGCAAAGCGCAAAGAGATCAGCCAAAAAACCGGGGTGCCAATGAGCACGGTTGGAAATACAATTAGGCGGTGGACGAGCACGGGTTTGATAACCCCGATGAAACGCCCTGGGAGACCTCGGGTACTAAGAGATCGTGATCTTTGCAAATTGGATTGTCTGGTGAAGCAAAACGCCGGTGCGACCCTTCGAATGATCACTGACGAGTTCAATTTAGTTAGTGATATCAAAGTCTCGGAACGCACGATCCAGCGTAGCTTACGTGAATTGAAGTCGAAATCTTCGTGAGAAATCCGTGGTTCTTCATCTTTGATGTCAAATAGCAATCTCACCTGGAATATCAGGTTAACATGCTCCAAATGGCGAGTTGTTATGGGAGATTGTGTTGGTATTAATTGAAAAGTTGATATTCAGCTTGATGTGGGCGGGCGAATGCTAGTTTTTCAAGAACGAATCATCCCATCCTCGTAGCTAATGAGAGGCTGATTTTAAGACACAGCATGACAATTGAAATACTGAGCACGTCTTAGTCTACTTGTGCATTGAATCCTTGATGCCTTTTCCCTCTTAATATATAATAATATAAAGCTGTATTACAATAAAGCTCTCGTAGATGGAGATATATTTTGCTCGGTGAAATGTTGGTTTAATTATGATGTTAATTCAAAGATACATGCTCTATAACAATCGATGATGTTGACGAGAAATTAAGAATGAGAAAATGAAAAATAAGTTCCTGTCACAACCAGATGCAAATGTTGTCGGGCAACGCATAGTCCGTGGAGGCGTAGGATATCCATAAAATTACAATCGAAGTTTTCTCCAGGAATTGTATAATTATTACATGTAAAAATTAGATATGTGACAAGAAAAAGTTAACCATGACTCTTGAATATCTTCTCCTACACCTAATACGGCTAAGTTCCCAAAAAAATTTCATCGCGCAGATCATCTCCGTTTCCCTATGATTAGAATTTGCCACCATTCCCCTGCCCAAACCAACTTAAGAGAGAGAATAAAGCAGAGATGAGTGCAATTTTCTCTCCAGTTCTAAAATGTTCTTCTATACATTGGCACCATTATTTTACTGCCTAGTTGTGCTTGCATCAGTGTGTAAACATCTTGTCCATTGTCAACAAGAATGTGTTACCTCGACCTATGACTGGGGAGAATATGTCTACTGCCAGCAGACGCCCGTCCTCAATGATGAGAAGCCAGCCCAATCTGTATCCACCTCACTAAGCAGAATTTGTCGATCAATAACATATGAGAGTAGCGTCGAAGGACTTTGCTCGCTGAAAACCATTACATTTAGGCCGAATCATCCTGAGCCAACTCTCGCCAATCTATGGCAAACTCAAAGAGATTGCGAGGCGAATTCGTCTGGTTCCCGCTGGTCCGATCATTGCAAAAAAACAAGTACTGAGCCGTTGAAGAGTACGACCACGACTTGGCCAACTCCTAGTAATTGTCGCATTAGAACCATCGATCATGTTAGATTTAGCATATGCCAATAATGTGTTCCGATGACCCACAAGATATTTAGCATATGATTGCCTGTTTCATTGTGAATTTATCTCATATACTTTAATGACTTAGATATCATTGTATTTTTGACACAGTGTAAATAGTACTCTTATTCGCAAATTATATGACGTTAAGTAGTGTATTCTAATTATTTTTGGAATCATTAAGGCGATATAGTGGATACCTCTTGTTCCAATAACGTGGGCACCTTCCTCTGCAACTTTCATACTTGCAATAAATACGGGGGTTGAGGGAGCTATGGCCGAGAGCCTTGACCTGACTAGACTCAGAATATCAAACTACTCTTCCATATTCAGCAAGAAAGGATTTTGAACCAGATCTATTTGAGCCTATCTAATGGCCTGAACTTCTGTAATTTTCGACCTTCATTAAGCTTCAGTCAGTATTAGACAATATCGAATGGAGTTGCGATAATCAGATATCATGCTCTCTACTGCTCCACTTGCTTGACCATTATTATTCATTTCTCAAGAACTTGGAATTATTCAGTAAATGAAGAAAATGTAGTCCATTCAATAGTAACAGCATTTGCAGGTTTTCTAGATGAGGTCGTTGCACTGGCAGTTTGCACGAAATTACCTTTGAAATGATGCTCACAGTCGAGCCGGTCCTCATTGTAGCAAACAAATATTGCATTGCAATCCCATAGTCCATAAGGTGACTGGCCTGTTCTGCATTGTTTTGTCTCTGTTCGATTGTCGACCCGGCAACTTATTAGATAGGTGGCGAAGCAATTGCCACTTAGACCTTAGATGGTCAATAGTGTAATAACGTACATGAGAAAAATTGCCATTTGGTGGATATTCTATTCAACATGTTTGGGAAAAAATTTTCAAGTGTTGTAGCAAAAAGTATGCTCCAATATGAATCTACATCGCAAATATATATGAGAGGGTTACATCGAACATCTAGGAAAGCATGCAATATTCAAGGATGACTATTTAGATTTATAGCATCAGTTAGATTATATACTAGCTGCTATATTCAGTCAGAATAAGTGATATATATATGGTCAATGGATAATATTGGTTAACTTGATTCTTGAGGTTCTATTCCATGCATACCGTAATGCAAACTTCGTATATAGATAAAAAAATATCGCACGAGTCATTCTATAGGATTGGAATGAAATATGTCCTTGTCTTGTGCTGTGATCATGAGAGCTTATACAAGTGCCAAAAGTACGCGTGTACAGAATTCAGAGTGGGATTTTGATCACTGTTGCTCAAGTGAAATGGTGATATTCGAAGTGCATTGCATAGCTTTACACGAAGTTTTGTGCAATATTTCCATTTGAATTCTAAAACGAGAGGAGTGGAGCTCTAAGAAAAGTATCCTCAACTCTAATTTATGGATGAATTGTTCGTAATAAGCAAATTTCTAAGAAAAAAGGGCAGCTTCATAAGTGGAAAAAAAACTTAACAGAAGACATTGCAAGGCAAGGACCCATGATGAGGGAGATCAGATAATATCGAATGACCTTAATCTATTCGTTGCTCGAGTGGAGATAGCCTCATTCGGAAATGGATGGTAGTATTTTTTGCTAAGTTGTCGAGAGAATGATCGTAAGAATACCGGAGAACTCCGAGTGAGTGGAGGGACTCTAAAAATAATCCAACTTTACTAAAAACGAGCTCTAGGGGTGTCTTTCCTCAAAAAATTGCAGTTACCATTCGATAGATTATTTGTTTTCAGTGCTAAATATACATTGCTTGGTGAATTGTATAAATTTACCGACTCTGGCATAATATCTGCACAGACATCCGGAATCAGTCCAAACTAGAACATAGATTCAACTCAGCCTTTTCAACACAGTCAAATGACAGCAAAGCATACTTGTTTCCTGAGTGAGCTTTAGTTGTTTTAGGCCAATTAAATAGAATGATCTGTTCTTTTAAGCTCGATTAATGAGGAAAGATGTCAACTTAGCCTCACAATACTTCAGTGCTTTAAAGCCTCGTGTGAACCAATATTTACCACTAGGAAAAAATAACGGCAGTAACCTCACTTCTCTCTTATTACTTTATGATGCTTCTAATACTATTATTTTGTTCCTGAGTTTTGATTTCGTCTAAAGCAGTTCATCCGCTACTAAAGAAAATGGTGGATAATTTTGGGCAAGAGCTCATTATTATTGACACCAGTTGAAGGGGCCTGTATAAGTCAGTTGAAGTTAAGTAAGGCATGGTCATGATATATGCGATGCATTCGAATTAGCCACCAATTTTATTGGGTAATAGAGCTAAAACGATGTTTTCGTCAAATTCGTCGCATAATGTGTCTAAGAGGCAAAAAGCACGGAATGAATGCTGTCATAACAACGATTCAACCCTTCTAGCTGAGCTGCAGCATCTGAGGCATAGGGCAGTATTTCATATACTTAGAAGGGGTAAAGCGAATCCACAGCCATAAGACCAGCTGCTTTAGTCATTACTACTAGATCAATGATGAGTACCATAAAAAGAGATAATGAGCTGGCATACCGACCGCAATGCCACGCCCCCATTTAAAAATAAACATCCCAGATCCCTATAAAATGCTTTGATTTTGAGGTTTGATCTTGCTATATTTTCATACACTCTTTCAGTTTCTAGTTGACTGAATTCTTTCGACACAAAATGCAGAAAGCTTTCATCTTGCTCCTCATTCTCTTCTTCATCAGCCCAGTGCTCGCTGGTGACTACGTTAAGCCAGGAAAGGCGAAAGAGGGAGGAGAAAAGAGTGCTGAATTGGAGGCTCAAGGATGTAACCATTGCGGAGGAGGCCTGTACTGCTGTACTCCTAATCCCATTTGCTGCAATTTCAATGGCGCGATTGGATGCTGCTCCGCAAGCTATCCAATTTGCTGCTACCGCAATGGTCAGCCAGCATGCTGCAGACAGTGAACCCATTACACTCTAGGCACTCGATCAATGCCTTTGATTTAAGCTTGATTTTGTTGCTTTAGCGTAGTGGTTTTCATCCCTATTAAATTTAATTTTGAAAATGTTCGTCTAAGTGCTCTGAAGTATTACATTGAGTCTCATTGGCCGTCCCTTTCATCGAAATATCTATTGAATATATAGTGTTATTTTGATAGCAAAATATTACATACGTAAATAAATATATGTTGTTAGGACAAATATACATAAGTTTTGGAAGAGAGTTGGCATGGGGTTGGTGGCGATATTTAGAATACAAAATGATGAATCACGAAAGAAAGGATATAGGTGATGAAATCATTAAAGAGCCTGAGAGGAGAAAAGCCATAAATATAAAGGATTGTTTAATGAATCGGGATGCTTCATCATAATCGCTAGTGACTCACGGCGACATTATTATAAACTTAAATATCGCTTTAGCTAAGCAATTAACTTTGAACGAGTATTTAAAAGAATTACAGTAGATACAGTATTGTAAATATAGTATCCTACAATATCACTGAATTTATTTATTTTTAATATAATCGTGTCTGCCAGTAATTCCAACCTTTCTCACCTCATCGTGGCAGAGAAATTCAGAAACTCCAACCAACCGACCCGCATATTCCTACTATCATTATTTATGACATGATAGGTATTATTATTCAAACAAGAATGCTTTGAGTGAAAACGAGAGTATTATATATGAGTTCCTGCGAATCACACAGAAGGAGCCAAAGAAAGAGTCAGGGATTTCATCGTTGTTCATTCAAGAGAATCCCCCCAAATCAACTTTGCCACTTCAGGAGATAGAGCTCATCAATATATGGTTAAATACCTACTCCTTCCCCATCATCAGTCGCACAAGAGTGATACATACTACGAAAAGCGATTAGATCCTTTATTCTATGCTGCATCTTTCGATACCTTGATTGGAGGGATTTTGACTTTGTTTGGGATCTACACTCACTTATCATGAGGTTAAGCTTTTAGAAAATGCGATATATGAGGCTTCGCTAACGAGATTGCAAGGGCATTTTATTTCAAGTGAGCATTATTTGACTCTGGGAGAACCAACCTGAGGCATGATATTCTTTTCGACGGCATTGAGAATGGCAAAAGAAATATGAATTTAATGAATTTTTGAAGCAGCCTAACAAAATACTTGATCCTATCTAGCATGATTTACCTGCGAATCTCGCTTGGGCTATTTGCATGGTATATACATGGTTATATCTACAGATTGGCCTGAGAATCGATAGCAAAACTCTGACACTTCAAATGAAATTTCCAACTAAGGACGAAAAATAACCGTTCCTCTACGCACTAAATAAACAGTATGGATACATTATTTCGCTGCGCGGGCACACTCAAATAAAAAAAACGATTATCTCTTTTCACAATCGTGCTTATATGACGCTAGTCATATCCGTAATACGGCAGAAGATTACTCCACTGTCTACGTCGGTGTCTTTGGTGAATCATCATAAGAAAATCCCATGAGCCAACTCAAAAACCTGAAAAATTGCCTTCAATCTTATAGTTAGGTTAAACGCGATTCCGACAACCTTATTTGGCTGAATATGGTGAAAATCATAATCTACCTTAATATTCTTGTCATCCGTTTGTATTTTCCGAAATCTAAAGATCCTTTCCAGGTGTCTATCGACCGCGTCACTTTCACCAGATGTATTATGCATGATGACATGAGTCAATTTATTAAAGTGAATTCTCAAAGCCTCCAGGGAACGGTCTTCTTTTCTCTTGGCATTTTTGGGCTAACCATAATCGCACGTGTTCACATTATTTGGGTAAGAGTTGGGTTTGAAGAGCGTGAAATAGCATTAGGGAATTTGAAGTAGGTGATGGAGCTATTAAATTGGAGGGGTTTTCTGCACCATATCAGAATCTGTTGAATACCATAAGAAGAAATATGATGGGAGCAGTGTATTGGACAGTTGTTGCTTCAAATGCAAACAAGATGAATATTAGTGCGGATAATCTTTAGCATAATCTAGTTGACCTACCCATGTCAATCTCGATCTAATTGCTAATGTAATAGTGGGCAAAATGTGGATACCGCCCACAGAGATATAAGTAGTATTAACGTGAAGTAAAACTCAATTACCCATTCATTTATAATACTTAAATTATTTCTCGACAATCTTCATCTAAGATGCGATATCTCTGAGATAATGGAAGGATGATCCAATGGCAGAAGAAACTTTGTATTGAGATGGCAATTAATGCCCATTGAGCACTGCAGGAGAAAATAAACTTAAATGAGAACTTTCACTTCACGATGTGGTAAAACACTATGTTTACAAAAGAGTGTCTCTATTTCTAACGGTTGACTAGTAAATATGTTCAAATTGCCATTTCTTTATTATAACCCAGAATTACAAGCAAATCAATGTGCCAAATGAAGTACATAGTTATCCCATATTATAAAATATATCTCAACCTGCTGGAAGAAATGGATAGGAAAATATAGCTTTATTTGATTCATCAATCGTGATAGTTTTGTTTGTGCTTTGTTCTGCAAGGAACAGGCAATAGCTGCGTATGATTTATTTAAACATCACTTATTAACTAGGATAAATATAGTTATTAGAGTATTTCTTATCTCTGAGCATTCTTCGAGTTTGCGAATATTCTATTAAAAAATGTTAAGTCATTAATTTGCAACTGACAAGTTTTATATCTTATGAAGCCGTTTGTTCTTGTCGATTTCCTAGATATCAGCCTATTCTGATGAAGGTTGTTGGGGTAAGTTATGCAAGATTCAATAACCTTATTTGTCAAATGGTGTGAGAAAAATTTAAAACTTAAGTATTATGTAACTGGGCACGTGATATAGAATATGTAACTTCAACTTCAAAATTATGAGTTTGTATTTAGTATCAATCTATGATACCCATACAGCCAAAAAGCCACGGTATAGTTATATTCGTTTTTTGTAAGATTTAACTTGTGATTGAGCTGAGGGCTATTTGAATGGTAAATTTTGTTCCAAGAATAGGGCTCGGATAAGTAAACTTCCCGATAAGCCACACAATAAACCGCTCAATTATAAGGCCACCACCATCAGAAAAAGCGGAGATTCTACAAGCTACCTTTACGGGTCTTGGTGGATTGCATGTCTCAAATTGAGTAGGGATCAGTTAAAATAGTCCTAACGTTACTAGCCAATCATCTATCTGATGACTTCACTATATCGTTCGATACGATCAAGTCAAATTGCTCATATGATTCCGGAGAATATGCTTCGAACAAAATAGGTCTCTCCGATTTCCAAGCATGGTACTTAATTTGATTTGTTTCATAGATGGGGGTGAATTCACTTTGGGCTTGAGCTTAGTTATACCAAAGCTTCCATACCACAAAAATGACATGTGATTATTTCTATTTAACTCCACACTGCCCACATTCACTTCAGTATTCACTTTTACATTTGGTGAAAACATATCGAGACACTAGGTGTGCTTTATTATGGCATCTCAACAACAAGACAGCAAAGAAGTGAATCCACTGCGACCACAACATCACTATGTTATAATAATAGGAGCTGGGTTTTCAGGCCTTGGAACAGCAATACGGCTTATGCAAGAAAATATCCATGATTTTGTTATTCTTGAGCGCGGTAATGATGTAGGGGGAACATGGCGAGACAATAGGTGATGTTAAGACATAATCGCAACAAATCGAGGTATGGGATACTAATGATGTTTACTAAAAATCGAATAGTTATCCTGGGGCAGCTTGTGATGTACAAAGCGATCTTTATTCCTTTTCTTTTGCTCAAAATCCAGACTGGACACGCAACTACGCTCCTCAGCCCGAGATATTTGCCTATCTCCGCTGGTGTGCATCTAAGTACGACGTTTATAAGCACTGTCGTTTCTATCATGAGGTTGAATATGCACAGTGGGACGACGCGCGCCAATTGTGGGAAGTGCAAACTTCGCAAGGAACGTATTCTGGGAATTTCGTAGTATCTGGAGCCGGTGCACTTTGTGAACCTTCTTATCCAAAGATTAAAGGGCTGGCTGAATTCGCCAAAGTGGCGGGTAACAGCGTGTTCCACTCCGCACGTTGGGATCATGAGCGCGATTTATCAGGCCGCAAAGTAGCGGTAATTGGCACTGGAGCCTCAGCCATCCAGATAATACCGGCTATACAGCCGAAAGTCAAGCAATTGGTGGTACTACAACGAACCCCTCCCTGGGTTATTCCTCGTGATGACCGTCCACGGTTCGAACGATGGCTGTTTAGAAGGATTCCAATACTTCAAACAGCAATGCGAGCGTTTCTTTATATTGTCCGTGAGTTGTTTGTGATCCCGATGAAATATAATTTAACGGCATTCCGTCTGCTCGGCCTACTGCAACTGTATTGGCAAGTAAAAGACCCGAAGCTGCGCGCGAGGATAACTCCCAGTTATTCTATGGGATGCAAACGAATCCTTATCTCCAATGATTACTATCCAGCGATAACCCAACCAAATGTTTCCGTTGTGACCGAAGGAATCGAAGAGATTGAAGAAAATCACATTGTTACTCGAGACGGCGCCCGACATGGAGTTGATACAATTGTTCTTGCCACAGGATTTCTTGTAACCGACGCACCTACTCCAAACTTCATCCGAGGCCGCGGAGGAAAACTACTTGCCGAAGCCTGGCGTGAGAATATAGAAGCTTACAAAGGAACTACAATTCCGGGGTTTCCCAATTCATTCATTCTTCTCGGGCCTAACACTGGTTTGGGGCACACATCTCAGATCGTAATGATCGAGGCCCAGATCAATTATATTGTCGAAGCAATCAAGTATATGCGGGATCATTCCCAAAGGACCATAGAGGTGAAGAGAGACGCATGTAGAGAATACAACGAAATGATTGCGCGAAAACTCCGTAATACTGTTTGGACATCAGGTGGATGCAAGAGTTGGTACCAGGACTCCAGTGGCAAAAATCCTGTCGTTTGGCCTGATTATACTTTTGTGTATTGGTGGAAAACTCGCCGTTTTGATTTCGAAAACTTTATATTCACATGATGGCAAGATTTCTCGCTAGAAAATCGGATTGCATCACAAGTTTACCTTTATTCTCCCTAAGATATTTGCCTGTGCAACCAATTCTTTAGAGATGTAGGTACATTTTTCGCCTAACAAAGCTACAATGATTTGATTTTGGCACAATCTATTTAATTGCAAGCCTTTGAGAAATATAATATTTAGCTTAATCATTGAGACCTAATCTTTGTTTTCTAACTTGATGCAGCACTTTTTAGATCTCATTAAAATGGGAAAATGTCTTCTAGAGTCTAGTAGAATTAACGCTAATTTCATTTATCTAACATTGTAAAAACGGGTTAAGAAATGTAAAAAAGAGTGGTTAATTCAATGTGTTAATATAATCGTCCTCGCCAGAAGGGCTTGTCAATTAAAATGCATATTGGCTATGGGATAATATCTCGTTCTATAATATAAAGTTTTTTAAGAAGTGATTCCATTTCCAGGGCGGGTTTATTAAAGTTTTATAATAGTCATAAATTGTATTCGGACAAGGAGTATAATGTTTTGTTACACCCCTCATTTTTTATAAAATCAATCGAAACTCCTGTGAGGTTACCATTACAAATAAATATTGTATATTTTGTAAAAGCAAATTATACAAGCTCCACCACCGTACATATCAGGGAGTATTGTTTGTAAGTTTTCGATGATAAAGGCGTATTAAAAAGAAAATTTTCGTGGGACATTTTTGCATCAATAAGCAGGGGTAGGCACATACCCTTCCCTACAAAAAACCCGCCTGGTGAAAACTGCTAG
>NW_027192192.1:1546556-1564645 GCF_041956535.1 Calcarisporiella thermophila
TCTACAAATTATAGTGAAATTGTTGAAAAATTATAAGGAATCGCGAACCTCCTCCATCTTTTCTACATGCTCCTATACGTTTTCTAGCAGTTTTCACCAGACGGGTTTTTTGTAGGGCTTGTAACTAAACAAGAAAATACATCTATGGTCTGAAAATCATTCCAAGTTTTCTGTCAACTAGACTTTTATTATCTAATAATATATTCACTATGTCTCGCACCACTCCTGTTCAACGCGCTCACATATCCGTCCTTCTCTAAGAAGGTTATTCCACTCGTGAAATTGCCACTCGTGAGGGCACCAGCAGAACAACTGTATCAAGAATACATCAAGATGAAGAGAATGATCCAGAGAGTTCATCAAGAAAAAAAATGGATCGCCCGCGCAAGTTATCCCGGCGTGATGAAAATAGATTATGCAGGAGCTTGACTACCGGAGAATGTAGGAACGCAGTCAAGGCACAAGGACTTTGGAACGAGACAATTAATCAGGTTATCTCCGTTAATACTGTTCGCCAGACACTCCATCGCAATGATTTTGTTGCAAGAGTTCGAAAAAAAAGGCTTCTTCTCACAAAAAAGCATCGCCTCAGGAGATTGCAGTTTGTAAGAAAATATAAGGATTGAACCACTGAAGATTGGAGTCGAGTCATCTTCTCGGATGAGCGCCAAATTCGTATCTTTGGGGATGAGGGGCGAGAGTGATACTGGAAGAAGCGTGACGAACCTCTTCAAGATCGCCATATACAACCCGTGATAAAGCATGGAGGCGGAAGCATAATGATGTGAGGTTGTATGAGCTATTATGGCATCGGATTTTCATGTCGTTTTATAAAAACTCTCGATGCCAAACTTTATCCGCAAATCCTTGATGATGAATTGATGGCGACAATCAAGTGGTACAATCTTGACAAGAAAGAAATAATATTTCAGCATGATAACGACTCAAAGCATAAAGCAAAACTCGTCGAACGATGGTTCCAAAGCATGCAGATCCAAGTTCTTGATTGGCCTTCACAATCGCCTGACTTTAATCCCATAGAACATCTATGGGATGAGGTAAAGAGACGACTGAGGGACAGACTCCCACAGATATCGGGAAAGGATGGCCTGTGGGAAAAGGTGAAAACCGTCTGGGAGTCGCTCACAAAGGACGATTGTGTTACGTCGATAAATACGATGCCAAGGCGGATTCAAGAAGTTATCAATGCTAGAGGCGGATATACTGAATTGTAGTCAGAACGTACTTTATTTATCTTAAATATTGACTATTTGCTATAATGAGTCTGTGGAGAAAGAGGATAAAATGTTGAAATCATGAGATTTTCAATTTGATAAAATATGTAATTTCCCGAAATATATTAATATTTCTTGAAAGGAGAGTTAGCAATGGGCATTCCATGGTATACAGGGGATTAGCAGAGTGAATGGGGTTTTCAATTATACAAGTGCTAAGTATATAGGGGTTGTCTTTGAAGAAATATTTGAGTTGAATATAAAAATAATAGGGTGTCACGAAACTTTTAAGAGGCACTTTAGATGTAAATAACCTAACCTAATTAGTCTAGAGTGAATGAACTAGGCCCTGTTCAATTAAGTTACATGGATGAGATGGGATCACGTGTACTCTTATCTTTCGCGCAATATTGCATTACTCACTACCGCTCAGTACTTTTACTAGTTCTCAATTTTTGGTATCTCATAGCTGGTATTGCATCTTCTATATTAGTTCACCATGGGTTCTTTCCAATCTGTACCTTCTCAGCCCTGCCAAGCCAAGGAACATTTTGAGCCTCCACCACCATACTCTATAGATTCAGAAAGTAGCTTTGAGAAGGAGCAATTGTATCCTTCTAGTGATGAGCTGACTAAGGACCATTTTGACCATTTCAAGTAAATTAATACGTCTATCACATATTACCATAGGTTTTCTTTAGAATACTAGCTAAAGATTCTGAGATGTAATAGGAACGATTTTTCCAGCAATCCCAAGAACCTCCTTGCTGTAAATGCAGTGACTCGGAATGATATTTCTGCTGTTACTATCTCAAGAGAGGCAGTTATTAAGAACATCCCCGTGTTTTCCACAAAATTGGAGCTCGAAGGTATCATCCCTTTCAGAAATAATTTTAATGCGGTTGATTGATTAGAACTAACAATTTCTTCTACAATATAGGCAAAGCAACCAATCAAAAGTCAAGTGGACGCTGCTGGCTCTTTGCAAGTACCAATGTGTTGCGATTAATTCTCATTAAAAAGTAAAATATATGTCATGTGGAGTTAATTCATATGTTTAGTGTTCATTTCTTGTTAATATCTATGATCATACAGATACAATCTCGAGGACGATTTCGAATTGTCTCAGTCTTACCTCTACTTTTACGATAAGCTGGAAAAGTCTAATTGTAGGCCTTTTTTAATATTACTTACCGCAAACTCAACTATAGTGATTTCTCATACTTGCTTTTAATTTTATATGTCTAGATTTTTTGGAATCTGTGCTTGATCTTATTGAGGTGGACGTGAATGATCGAAATCTTGCCGCTCTCCTCTCTGATCCTGCTAGTGATGGTGGCCAGTGGGATATGTTGGTTAATCTAATAAATAAATATGGCGTTGTGCCGAAGTCGGGTAAGAAAGATTAATGTGTTTTTCATTTTTTTCCTCATCTAATGTCACTGTAATTGGATTTGTAGTGTACCCTGAAAGCTTCCAATCTTCTAATTCAAAGCGTCTATCATACTTGGTGGTCGTCAAGCTTCGAGAATTTGCAGCAAGACTTCGTAAAGAATATCGTAATGGAAAGAGCTTAGAGCAGTTACGGCGCTTGAAAATGAGCATGATATCTGATATATATCGTATTTTGGCCATTTCCCTTGGCACTCCTCCAACTGAATTTGATTGGTGCATTTACAACAAGAGTAAGAAGCTGATCGAGCACCGGTCGCTCACTCCAAAGAAATTTTTCGAAAATATCATAGGCTACCCGGTATATATGATTTATGCACTAGTTTTAATAGACACCTGGTCTAATGCTTCGACCGTTATAGCTTCAGGACACGTTGTCGCTTATTAATGATCCTCGCAATGAATACAATAAGCTTTACACAGTAAAATATTTGGGTAATATCGTAGGGGGTCATCCCATACGATATGTTAATATTCCCATTGAGGAGATGAAAGCTATTGCTTGCCGTGTTCTTCAATCCGGCAGACCTGTGTGGTTTGGGTGCGATGTGGGACAATTTAGCCACAATGAATTTGCTACTATGGATACTGCACTTTACGACTACGAATCCACATTCAGCGTCAAACTTGGATTAACCAAAGCAGAGCGCATTTTGTATGGTGAAAGTCGCATGACCCATGCTATGATGTTTACTGGTGTTCATATCGAGAACGGTCGACCTGTCAGGTGGCGCGTTGAGAATTCGTGGGGTGATAATGGTCCTGAGAAAGGATTCTGGATCATGAGTGACGCGTGGTTTAGCGAATTTGTCTATCAGGTGGGTTATTTTTCAAATGAATTTCTGAATCTTGTTTTAATTTCTTCTCTCTATCTTTGTCCAGATTGTGGTAGAAAAACGTGATGCTGGCAAGTATGCGGATGTACTGAAGCAAGATCCTATTGCATTTCCCCCGTATGATCCTTTTGGAAGCCTAGCGTAAACTCTTCTCTTTAAGGTTGAGAAACCTTTTTCGACCCATGGAACCCTTGGTTTCATAATAATGATAATATTTGTTATGTATTTGTTAACGAAATAAAGGCGGTTGTTTCTATTTAGTGTTCGACTGTGCTTTTTTGAATAGCCCTGAGAAAATTGTTTAAAAGGTTCAAAAACTATTTTCATGGCGTTATTTATATAATATTAATAGATCTGTCCCTATCACTGTCGAATAGATTATTTAGATTTAATTTTGAAAATGAAAATTTCAATTCCTAACGTTTACAAAGATATAGACGCTATTTTAAGTAGGGATAAAAGTATATCTTTTTTGAAAATTAAAATTTCTTTAATTGAAATCATTATTGAACTTTATTCCATGACTTCTTTGCAATCATAATACTATCCACAAAATATTTTTTATTGTAGGTACCATTGGTGAATCTTGGATTATTTTTTATTATATTTGGATTCCTATTCACACTCGACGTTGCATAAAAGATTCACCTCAGTGAACTTGTATTATTATCTGCCTTAATTTTTTGTGAGACAAAAATATAACGTATACTTTTGCTCTTTCTAATCAGATGGCGAATACCGATATTCAACTAATGATGAATTATAGAACTGCGTTTTTAAACTTAATATGCAGAAGGATTTTTTCTGCTATTTAGTACATTTTGTTGCAAATTTGATAGGATTTTGCTTCGTTTCGCGGGTAATATGTTGTCCTTAACCAGTAGAAGAAACTACCTATAAATTACTGAGAATGAATTTGTACTCGCCACATGTACACTTGAGGCGATTGGTTTACTGGAACCATTCACCAAAATAAGACATATTATGTACATCATACCTGGGGCTTATGAAATTGGTTTCGATAATTCAATTGGCTGGGGCGGCAAGATTATTATAAAATGGATAAGTTGCAGCGCATATCAAATTAATCTGAAATATATATATCTGTCAAAATTAAATTTGCCCATGTATTACTTCAATAGGGTCAAAATGCACTGAATAAGTGTATATAAAGGATGATTTTAATTTTCGCAAAACAAAAAAAAATTTCTTATATATTTTTAAACTTCTCAGCTATTTTCTTCGCGTACTTTGACATCAACATGAATTGCTTTCATAAACATCAAGATCTTTACGATACTCTCGTTCAACATCTGCCCTCTTCCAGCGTGATTTTCCAACATCATCCAGATTATAAAACCGTTAGTTCCTCCTGGAATCTCCGCACACCTTATAAACCATATGTATTCGTTCAACCTGCTAATACCAAAGAAGTTCAAGCGGCAATAAAATGCGCCAGACAATGCAACGTAACACAAGTGGCAATTCGCAGCGGAGGACATTCTTTTGAAGGTGCTAGCTTGGGAGGTAGAGGTGGGCATGCCTTGGTGATCGATCTTGTAAAAATGAATGGTGTAACAGTCGACAGTGAGAGTGGCATCGCTACAGCTGAGGGTGGGGCGCTATTGGGCAAAATTTATCTGGAGGCTTGGAACACCGGAAAATATGCTCTTTCGGCAGGGTCATGTGTCGGTGTGGGCGTGGCTGGACAGGCTTCTTGCGGGGGTTATGGGCATTACACTCGCACTCACGGAATTCTATCGGATAGAGTTCTCGAGTTTGAGGTGGTAACTGCTGATGGGAACGTATTAATCGCAAACAACGAGCAAAACGAAGATTTGTATTGGGCTCTGCGCGGTGCAGGCACAGGTTCCTTCGGGATAATAACCAAACTAAAGATTAAATTACACCAAGCCCCTGACACCATTATCAACTTCACTCTAGACTATCAACTTGGATGGATTAACTTCAAACATGTCTTTAAAGCTTTCCAAGATTACTGCTTGTCCGCTTCCACCAAAGTCAATCCGATGATGGTAATCCAATTTGGAAATTTCACCCTCGTAGGTTCGATATTAGCAGATTCCAAGGAAGAGGGTGATGCATTAGTAGAAGATATGCTGAAAAGACTTCCACCTCCAACAAACAAGGTTATCCAGAAAGTGTCTTACATTGAATCAGTTGTGGGGCTATCTTTAACCCAAACATCGGCACCATGGTGGGATGATCTGAGGCCATTGAAACGAGAGGGAGAAGAGAAGCGTCGCTGGATGAAGATTAAAAGCGGATATATTCCAGAAGCGTTGCCAGATGAATTTATTTCAAAGCTTGGAAAGCTTGCCAACAGACAGTGTGCAACTGGGCTCAGAGTTCAGCTTCTTTGTCTAGGGGGTGCGGAGAGCGAAACTCCTGTTGACTCTACTGCTGTCAGCCGTCGTGGGTGTGCATATTTAATGGGAATGTCCGTATGGATTATGGATGACGAGGAAGATCCTGTGAACGGAGCAATTGAAGAAGCAAATTACCGTCTTCCTTGGCTCAATCAAACATTCGAGGCCTTTTACCCATACATGGATGGTTGCTATATTGGTGATGATGATGCCGATGTTCAGAATCTATACTACAACTTCTTTGGCAAGCATTTTCCTAAACTTCAAAGCATTAAGCGTAAATATGACCCGGAAAATATTTTCAATCATCGATTGAGTATTCCACCTCAATAGAAGATCCCATAAGCTATTTATAGAACTATTTAGCATATTGTAAATTCATTAGAAATATAATAGTACATACTGTATATGAAAAGCTTTTAATAAATTTTTGAATTATATTTCTTTAAAAGGATAATTCACCAGGGACTCTCACAATTCTTGCATAAGTATCCCTATAAGAAACCACCGTAATCAAGCCCCGCGTAAATTTATTGGACTTTTTAATAAAATTTCCAGATAAGCTATTGGCTCAAGTAAAATATTGACATAGTGATTGCGGAAAGCGGGAAAGGTGCCTTGTTGAATACGTATTCATCTCGGCCCAGTGAAATTACTTCGTCAAATGCAAATTGAAAATTGTTGCAGATTAAATTTCAAACTAGTTACATAGTAGTTGAATCTTTGGAACGTATTACAACACACACCTATGTTTTTACAACCATAATAGCGTATAAATTATTTCCTTGTCACCCACATAGAATACTCTCCCTTGAATCCAACCTGCCCATCTATTTATTGTCTCCACCCAGAAAAAATTCGACAAAGAGGAATGTTTATGGTATTATTGCTGTATATTTCTTTAGGGAATGTACTCTAAGTGGGAATCAGTAGCATGACTGATAAGGTGAGTAGAGGTGAGAGCAAAGGAAAGATATGTCAAAATAATCATAGAATTGTGGCTAGTAAAAGGGATCACCAAAGAGATATTCAGTGAAATGGAGTCGATAAAATAAATCATCATTTTAGTGTGCCATCAGGTAACTGCAGGTATTCTATAATAAATGCTTGATCAATGGAAGCCCAAAAGAGTAATTCAAATCAATAAGAACAATAAGCAAATAGCATGGAAATTCCGCTTTCTATATGCCAGATAACGAACATTATTCTAGCAATTTCCAACTTATTAATCTAATGAAAGTCGCGACACAAACTTCTCCTAGATTTATAGAGAGAAAGATTATATTGTATACGACTTAAAGGCCAATTCATTACAACTTGTGAAGAAATAATCGAGTTGAGTATAAATTAATATGGGAAGTCAAAATATCTGACAGACACTATTACATCTCAGGAACGCTTCTCAAACTGTATCAAAACATCTTCAAGACGCAGCACGCCGAATAAATTATTCACCTGCAGACCGGTTGTATGGAGCGAATTTTCAGGCAATTTCCAAGTATAGTTACGTACTGTAATATTTGGCATATATCCATACAAAACAGGTTCGTAAAGAAAACACAAATGGAGCATGTAGGAGCATAAGGGAACGTTCAGGCTTCAATTATTTTTCCCTTATATTTAAAAGGTAGAGGCATTAGAAATTATATAGAGCAATGTCTCCTTATGCATCTACATGCTCCTCTGTGTTTGCTTTACGAACCTGTTTTGTAGGAATAAAATGTTAAAATAAATATGAGCACTCCAGAATAATAATAAATCGTGCTCACATAGCATTGAAAGCACTATGCGTTGCTCAGTGAACGAAAACTGCATCCCTAACTGTTTTTTCCAATAGGGATTTAGTAATAGTTTTCTCTCCGCAGACAATACGAGTATCGGGACTTACGCAAATGCGCGAGCCACCGCCAAAAGCTAACTAGGCATCTCGAGGTGGATTATTCTCAGGGTAGAATCTCTCCGGCCAGAATCTTTCTGGATCTTTCCAGTGCTTAGTGGAATTTTGCATGGAACATATGTCTGCAAACAAGTAAGTGCCCTTGGGAATGGCAATTCCGTCAAATTCGACTGGTTCCACTACAACCCTAGGCCCAATGTTAGGAAAGGGAGGATGCATACGGAGCGACTTTTTTTACAAACACTTTACGTAAACCTCTTTTAAAATATGAGCACAGAATTTGCATGTACCTCTCTGATAATACAATCAATATATTTCATATTTCGGCAATTCTTGATACTAGGTATTTGCAGAGAACCTGTTGCAGTAAAGATGCTATTAATCTCTTGACGAGCTAGCTCCTGGATTTCTGGGATGAGAGCTAGGTAATAAATGGCAACGGAAAGAGAACTAAAGGTGGTTGTTAGATTAACATTGCATTCTGGTATTTTTTTAATAACTTATATTTACGCCTGGGTTGTGTCGTGACCAGCAAGGAAAAATACCATTAGATTATCCTAACATAGTCAACATGAACAAATCATGAAGGTACTGGAGTCCAGCAGTCAAATTGAAAGATATTTACCTTTATATCAGTCGTAGTCCATCTATTCTCATCATCGCCTGATTCTGCTTCTGCTTCTATCATCAATCTAAGCATGTCTTTGTGTTGATCGCCCTCATCCTTGTAGATTCCATCCTGAATTTCTTTCTTTCTTTTCTCAATGATGTCAAATACAACCTAAATTTGTTTAAAAGTAACAAGAATTTTAAAGCAGGATAAAACAACTCAAGTTTGGATATGATTACCTCGTTCAAATCGGCAAAGGATTGAACGGCATGTTTGTCGAAAAGACTTATTATTGGATCAGCTCTTGGAAAAAGAATACGAACCGGGTTTGCGAATCCTTCAAATGTGCCTTCATAACATTTGTAATATCTGTTTTCTGGATTTTGGAGAGCGTTGAAATTGAATCTAAATAGCGTCTTTCCGAGAGCGTCCAAAGTAAGTCTGCGCATGAGTATAGGTATGTTGACGGCATCTGCAGATATAATGGCTTGATCTAGGTGTTCAAAAAGCTTGTATGTGCATTCTACAAACGGCTGCGTGGGAATAGTGTTACGGAACACAGGATTAAGGACCATTATAGAAAACATTACATGCTTAGCTTGAGTCCAATCTCATTGATGAAGAAAATAATTAAAGTACCTTTCTGTGACGTTTCCACTCCTAAATACGAGACATCAAAATCAATTAATCTCATATACATAGAGAGAGAAACAATCATGATACCTCTCCATTGCTCATTGCCACATTCTCTTCACCGAAGAAATCGAAGAAGAATTTCCCCTGCGCCAGAGTGTTAACTTTGGGAATAGAATCTAGGAGAGAATTATTTGTTGTTCCTCACCGATCTTCTATTTTCATAAAGAGCTTCATCTACCATTCGAACCCTGTTACAAGCGATTTGACGACCAACGCCGATTATGTGTTCCTCAGACCAACTCGCTGATCAACAAAATAATGATGAACGCTCATGATGCGATTTATGCTGGTCATTTGGGAATCGACAAAACCCGGGATGGAATTCAACGCGACTACTATTGGCTGAATATGCAGAAGACAGTACGACGATACATTAAGGCTTGTGATTCATGTCAACGAGTGAAATCAACGAACAAGAAGCCAGCAGGATTATCGCAACCATTAGAAATTCCAACTGCAAGATGGGACTCGATTTCGATGGATTTTATTGTTCAACTACCGAAGACAAAAAGAGGATTCGATGCGATAACAGTTTATGTCGACAGACTCACCAAGCGAGCTCACTTCCCCCCAGCAAGACAACCGATAATGCAGTATATGCAGCCCATACATTTTTCCGAGAGATCTTTAGACAACACGCCATGCCAACCAGTATTATTAGCGATCGTGATCCGAAATTTACATCGAAGTTTTGGCGGACCATAACGCAGAAACTCGGCATAAAGACCAAACTTTCCTCGGCTTACCACCCACGGACGGATGGACAAACGGAACGCATGAATAGAACCCTCGAAGACATGTTACGACACTACACTGCACATAAACAGGGTAATTGGGACGACCTTTTGCCCATTGTTGAATTTGCGTATAACGATTAGATGCACATTTCCACCAGAACTACACCCTTTACGTCCGACCTAGGACGATCACTACGAAACCCCGATATGACCCCCGCCACGAAAGAAAATCCTACCGCAGAAGAACTTGCCGAACAACTTAGATAACTTAGAGAAGACCCAATCGACTATCACCCAAATGATCAAGGATGAACAAGAGCGACTACGAGAATACGCTGACCAATAACGATCCGATGTAGAGTTCCAAGAAAATGACCAACTTATGATAAGAACCACACACTTGAAACCGGAAGTGTAATGCAACGCTCCCTCGAAAAATTATCACCACGATTTGCGGGACCATTCAAGGTTCTCAGTCGAATCGGTAAAGTTGCATTCAAACTAGAGCTGCCAGCGAATGTCAGAACGCACTCAGTATTCCATTTTTCCGTTCTTCTAAATATGAACAAGCCACAGACGATCGCAAAGCGCCACCACCTCCACTCATAATCGTTGATGGAGAAATAGAATACGAAGTCGAAAAAATCCTCGACGAGCGAAGACGGTACAATCGCAAGGAGTACTTAGTTAAATGGAAAGGCTACGATGACCACGAAAATACTTGGGAACCCGTGAAGGGCATGACCAGAGCTCAAGTCCCTATAAGAAGTGGGCATAGGGAAAACATAGGGAAATAATATGGAACAGATGCGGAACACCTCACTTTCCCTATAATTTCCTTAAAATTTCCTTTTATTTCCTCTAATTTTTCTATAAATTCCAAATCCTTACCCATATAAAAATCCATATAAAATCCATTAAAAATTATAGGAAATATCAGGAAATCATATGGAGAGTGAGGTGTTCCCTATTTTTTCCCTATGTGACTTCCTATAGGGAGACGTTATCAGAGAGTACGAGAAAAACAAGAAGACCGAGAAAGCTTTATCCGAATAAACGGAAACGTGAACATCCCCATTTTTGATATTTTATTATTTTTTCCATGTCTATGAATAAAGCACGATTTGGGCTCCGAAGGAGCAGATATCCTCCAGCTTCGTTCCCCTTGGGCTCTCGCCCAAAATGAAAAAATTAAGCGTGGACTGCGGCCGCTGTCCACAGTATAAAGTATTTGCAAATTCAAATTAAGAAATTTCAATATTGATCTCTGTTTATTTCCAAAATCTTAGAGCTCATATTGAAATTCATATACCAAAATACATTTAAAGAACCATTTTGTTACGAATCGACAACTAGAAATGGAATAGAAATCACACCCGCGTCGGAAATAACAGTATGTTTCACTTAAATAGCGCCAACTGCATCGTAATGTGGCCCAGAAGCAGCAGAAGTGGCTTTGGCATCACTGGCTCGGACCAGTGCAGCAACTTCATGTACCTCCAATTTGGGATTCCACTCCACCTGACAGTTCTCAATCTTTCTCACCTTTCCGCACGTGTAACATTTTCTCCAATCCGGTCGTGAAGCGACCCAACTTCCACAGTGCTCACACCTCCTAGAGAATCGATCCTTCCAATTCTTTTCTGGTAAGTAGTTGAGCTCAAGATCATAATATCGAAGAAGGCCATTCCATCTGAAGTTGAAGCGGTTTGAAGCCACGGCCTCACGTTTAATAGCATTCGAAAATTCGATCAATTCATTAACAGTTTCAATCGGTACGGGGTCGTATAACGGACCATCAAGTAGCTCAATAGCTTTTTTCGCTACCGTTACGTACTCTGGCACTTGAGATCCCCAAGCCCAATTTTTGGAGTGGTCGACATAGGTTGCAAATGTGAGGTTGTAGTCTTGTCGGATGAGTTGCCATCCAGGAATGCCTATGCCAGCAAAGAACTGCCAAAGGGTGGAAACTTGGGGTCCAAGCTCGGGATGCCGGAAACAGACATAGTTGAACTTGTTCATCTGGTGCAGCGAGGGGATAAGCTTGTTACAAAAGACTTCATATGGCTTGAACAACTCTAAGCGCTTCTCTGGATTCGACGTTGCCAAGGCCTTGTGAGTCAGTTCAGCTGCGTACGTGGAGGTTGACATGCTAGCGCTGATTCCAGGAGAGTGAAGGGGATTAGTGAACCCCACTGCATCGCCTATGGCGACCCATCCAGGTCCCGAAACTTTGGGAGATTGAAAAGCAAGTTGCTTGCGAATGAACCAGGTGGTGTTAGATCCATATGGATTTTCAATCAACTTGTAATTCTCCATCACCCGCGAGATCATAGGGTAACGATGAACCCAATAGTTAAACTTCTGCTCAGCTTCCTTTGTTCCATATGGCGTCAAGTCATCAGGATACCTAGCGTCATCGCGAACCGCAAACCCGATACTAACAATCCACTGGAGCTTGAGACCAAAGATTTTTGCAAGCTCTTCAGACGAGGGAATTTCATCACCAGGTGTCTTGTTCTCAGCATGGTCAAGCAAATAGTTCATCATATCCATTAAGTTAGGAATAGGACTACCTTCCCAGGAAGGCATGCGAATTAACCAGGCCCATCCCTCGGGAAAGCAGAGGTGGTTGGTGTGGTCACCCTCGAAAAATCTAAGGGGAATCTTGGTCTCATCTTTGCAAGTAAAGTAACCCCAATATGCGTTGACATTCCAACCGTCAAATCGTTTGATGCGAGCCTCTTTGGAAGTAAATTGTCGAAATCTGCCCGTGGCGTCTACTAAGTACTGCGAAGCGATAGTCTTGGAGATTTTAGACTCGTTTTCTACGACTTGGATGAGGTTTCCAGCACCAGAAATCTTTGTTCCCTGAATATTAATTGAATGCCCATGGAATACATTGACACCATGTCGTTGGGCATAAACTGTGAACAGCAGCTCGCTGGTGGAACGCTCAATCTGGTAACCGGATAAAAATAAGCAAGGAGTTCCATTGCTGCAGAAATCGGTATAGTGTTCTGGATCTTCTGAATCAAAAAAATAGAAGCAAAGGCCATCCTTGAGGCCAAAAATGCGTAGGAGCATTTCCGCGTTGAGCCCCATCATCTTGCACCAAAGGGAAAATAGGGGAAGCGTGCTTTCCCCAATTTTATAGCCCGGCTTGGGCGATTTCTCCACGACAGTGACGCTTATACTAGGATCAAAGCATTTAGCATGAATAGCGTAGATGAGACCGTGAATACCGCCACCAGCAACGACTACATCCTGGTTTTCAGGAAGCGAAGGGCTGTCATTATTGAAATTAAGGATCTCTGAGGTCGAAAATCTTTGTTCCTGGGCAAGTTTGGCAAATTTATGGTGCGGATCGACTGCAATCATTGAAATTCGAGTGGGTTTAAGTTATAATTAGGTTTGTATGCTGGTATAGAATATGAAAGATGAAATTTATCAAATAAAGAGAAATGAACTGATGTAAAGATCTTCGAATAAATAGTAGCTTCAGGGGAGAGCTCCTAAGATGGATTTATATCGCAATTTCATGGGGATGCGCAGTTATTATTTCGATGAGATAGTGGTATTGACCCTATAAGAAATGTCCATAGGGAAACCATAGGGGAATAATGTGGAACACATGTGGATCACCTCACTTTCCCTATAATTTCCGTATAATTTCCTGATATTTACTGTAATTTTTCTATATTTTCCAAATCCGTACCCAAATAAAAATTATTAAAAATTATAGAGAAAGTGAGGTGATCCACATGTGTTCCACATTATTCCCCTATGGTTTCCCTATGGACACTTCTTATAGGGATCTGTTCCACACCACAACCCTATCCGAGAGAGATTTGTTTTCAACTCATATCATAATATTGATTCATACAATCTTATTTTTCCCATCTGATTTTAGTAATCTCTTTATATGCTCTGAGTCCTTTTCCTCTTCGTTAAGTTATAATCTACAGCGTTCAAGATGGTCGTATCGCGCATTCCGCATCTCTTCATTTCCTTCTCAACTGGCCATGGTCATGCTGTGCCAATCATATGTTTTGCGCGTCGCCTAATTGATATGCCAAATGCACTCGCAGGCTCAGATGTCACCCCTGGGCTTCGATGCATAGTAACGATAGCCACCGTCAACTCATATGTTGATGACCTTGTCGCGACGGGGCTCATTTCTTCACCCGATGAAAATGGCGTGATATTCCGCGGTTCCTATGGCGAGGTGCGCCTCGCGAAGTTATACGATCTCCCTAAGGTCGATCCTCAGGAGGACGACAAATACCTCCCCCCCCCAATGGTTTCCAATGTTATATCGAATCTGCGCATCAGACTGGCATAGCGCGCGCCCCTACAAAAAGCCTTTTTAAGGAAATTACTTAGAAACCTATGCCAAAGTTGTAGGGTACAGTGTAAAAATCTATAGAATTGCGGTAAAAATTGACCGGTGGGTATAAGAAAATTGGTAGGTCACCATATAGAAAAGTCACGTGACTATACCCTTTTGGCTTGGATATTAGGTATTTGGCCTGGAAGGAACTCGTCAATTTTTGCTTGGCCGTGACGTCCGGCCGAAATAAAATCAAACCAAGAATTTAACTTATAAATAATTAAATAAACAAAGGATTTATCTTTAAAATTTGTTATTTTTGTAATAATAAGCATTAGAGTAAACATAAAAAATCATACTAATATTGAAATGAAGTGCTGCGTATGCTCACTTCAACTTCTGCGTAAAATTCTTTTTACTCCAACTCTTCGGTTCTTCTATAATACTTAGTATTTCGGTGAATAAGCATTATAGCCTAGAAAATAATACAATACACTTGATAATGTAAATATTTTAATAGGATTCATTCTTTCTAATTATTTGGGTACAATCTATTCAAGAAATTGTGTAGATATTAAACTTACAGCAGCTGCATAGTTAATGCGTCTGAAATCATCTAAATACATATATGTATTTATGTCATTTCAACGAGCCCAGGATGTATCCATCCTTTGTTCGGAGTCGGCCCTACTGAAGTCTGTTCTTAGAACATCTAATTTAAAGCTATCCAATTCATCCACTCTCCTGCCTTGGAAGAAACGAAAGCAGAGAATACAGAGGATATGACTAAAGCAAACGATGGTTATAAAAGATAGTGAAATAAATTTTAGATTTTATATTGTACTGGGCATCATAGCGAAATTTCGATAATTGAAATTTCATTTTTATTGTATAACTCACGACATAAAAGGTATTTTGCAAGTCCATGTAGATTGTTGGTTGTGATATGGATAGCTGTGTTTGCTTTTCGTAGCGCAACTTAGTATAGCTAGATTTGAGGATAAGAAGGGAAAATGATGTGAAAAATAAAAATTATTCGATCACATTCCGAGGGCAGTTCACAAGTATAAGACAAGTTGACACTACGAATCGTAACACTCAATAAAATAATCCTCAGCCACTTTTTGCTCACACTGGTTACCGTTGGGCTACTTATCATGTCATCTCAAGATGAAAATGCTGGCGAGGTCTCTCTTCGAGCGCAGATGGAAATCCTTAAGACCATGCTTGAGGAAATCAAAACTAAACTGGAGGGAAACAAGCAGCGAAAGCAGTAGTACTGGGGAAGAGGAGCCTGACGAGCTCATATGCACTGCTAAGGCCAAACACTACCAAAGGATCCCACAATGGGTGGCGGACGCGTTCCCTCAAATCCTGGACCCCTTTTTTCACCCGAACACCGAATTCGGGACAGGGACCTTCGCGCAGAATGGTGGGCCCGTGCGCCAGCCATTCGCGATCGCGTTTATGACGCGCCAGCGATGCCAAGCAGCTTGCTTCAAGTGGCATCACATCAATCCAAAGCAAAAGATCGTTCACTGGCAGACTTCCAATCTCGTCTGGCCTTAACTACGAGAACAATCGACGCGCTTTTCCATTCGGTCGCGGGATTCGTGGAAAATAATCGAGACGTGTTCCCAGATACTCTTTGCCACTATTGGCTGCAACTATATCGGGACATCACTTTGCAGATGCGAGACCATCTCACTACAATGTCAGAGTCAAGGCTCGGAGAGATCAGACAAGCGAGTCAGTATGGCGCCAGCCTCCGCTATATAACTCCGGAGCACACCCTCATCCCCGAGGAGATGGCCAGTGAATTCACGAAGGAACGGAGAGCTACATCCAAATCAAAAGCGAAGACGCGTAAACAGCGTACAAGTTATAGAAATTCCAGGAAACATAACGGAATCCGTAGCCGTTCGTATTCCAGCAACGGAGGGAAGAATGAAGAGAAAGAGCCAAAAACCTATAAAGAAGGGTGGTATTGATGATGCTCCCCTTCAACACACACCAGTAGGAGGAAGGCTAGCACTATTCGCGGACTCTTGGAAGGAAATCACGAGAAAACCGTGGGTACTTACGTTACGT
Organism: Calcarisporiella thermophila; assembly: GCF_041956535.1. Taxonomy (NCBI): domain Eukaryota; kingdom Fungi; phylum Calcarisporiellomycota; class Calcarisporiellomycetes; order Calcarisporiellales; family Calcarisporiellaceae; genus Calcarisporiella; species Calcarisporiella thermophila. Next base: position 1,562,834 of record NW_027192192.1, read on the forward strand.
TCACGGAAGGGGCTATGATGGGATATTACAGGCCCGCAAAACAATGGAAAAGTCCGAGTCCATTGAACTTATCAAAAGAACAAGAGCAAGCAATAGCGCGGGAAGTCGAAGAACTGTTGGAGAAGAAAGCTATAGAAAAAGTCAGGCGAAAGAATGTGGGGTTTGTCTCCAGGCTATTCACCATTCTCAAGGAGTCAGGGGGTCTCAGGCCGTTCCTGGATCTGAGAGAACTAAACAAGTTTATTCCCCCGATGCACTTGGAGACCTTGGCTCACCTTCTTCCACTCATCAACAGAGGCGCTTATATGACATCGGTGGACCTCTCCGACGCATAGCTATATGTTCCAATCCACAAGGACGAACGCAAGTTCATGGCGTTCGAATGGAGGGACACTTGGTATTGGTTCAAATCACTCCCGTTCGGCCTCTTATCTGCTCCGAGGATTTTTACGAAGATTCTTCGCCCGTGCCTCGCTCATCTTCGCTCGAAAGGAGTGGGGATATCAGCCTATTTAGACGACCTGATTATCCTGGCGAGGTCAGAGCAGAAAGCGAAAGAGCACACGCTTCTGGCGGTAGAGCTACTAGAGAAGCTAGGGTTCATGATCAGCCGCAAGAAATCAATCCTCACACCATTCCAAAAGATGGAGCATCTGGGATTCATCCTCGACACGGAGAGCACGTCGCTGACTCTGCCAGGAGCAAAATCAGAGATATGAGAAGGATGGCAAAATGCATGATGAACAAAGCTCCTTCAGCACGCACTCTGGCTTCTTTCCTAGGGAGAATTGTGACAGCAACCCTGGCACTCCCAGTGGGGCGGCTATATCACCATCATTTGGCGAGAGACAAGGATGCTGCTGTTCGGAGCTATGGCTGGGATGCAATGGTAAGATTGAGCTCAAATTCCATGAAGGAACTAAAATTTTGGTCGTCCCAACTGGAGAAGTGGAATTGGAGTACCTTTCTTCTTCTGGATTCTTCAGCAGTCATATACACCGATGCGTCAACCACAGGAAGGAGTGCAACCTTCCAGGGCAGGTCTGTGTTCGGCCCTTGGAATTCGGAGGAAAGGACACTCCACATAAATGTCCTGGAGATGATGGCTGTGGGACACGCACTAAGGAGTTTTCCAGAGCTGACTCATTGCGCGGTGGCAATCCAGTCAGACAACTTGGCTGCAGTAGCTTATGTTGCCAGTCAAAGGGGAACGCGATCGCCACAAATGCACAGGGTGACGAAATCCAATTGGGAAGAGTGCTTTCGCAGGAAAATAACGTTGACAGCGAAGCACATTCCAGGGGAGAACAATACGAGTGCAGACAAAGCATCGAGAATGAGGACCTCAGCAAGTGGAGGATCGACAAGAATTATGTGAAGAGAATAGAGAGGAAATTCGGTCCGCATGACATAGATCTGTTCGCGGACAAGGTGAACAAAGTTTGCAAGAGGTACTTATCGTGGAGCTGGGATCCGAAAGCAGAAGCTCAGGACGCACTATCGATACCCTGGAAGCCGCTCGGAGTACCTTGGATCAATCCTCCTTGGACACTAATTCTAAGAAAAGTTCCAGATTCTCCATGCTTTCTACATTTTCCTATAGATATTCCCCATGCACACTCTTAGTTGAGCTTCAGGCGAAGCGCCTAGTAAAGGCAAGGAGGGAATTCGTACAATACGTTAGTCCCTCTCATTTCTATCCAGGACACACACATCCTGGTCCCGGATGAAGAACTTATGGCTAATCTGAGCGAGCACCAGCCGTACTCCAAGGATACGCTGATGTAGATGACGTAGCCCGCAGTCTATTAC
>NW_027192192.1:1566721-1570740 GCF_041956535.1 Calcarisporiella thermophila
CCTATAAATTCGGGGTGCTATTCAATGATATCCTAGTTTTACCAGAAATGCATTTATAACCGGGGTAGCGGTTGGAACAGCACATAGTGTAGATCCAACAGTGTTTAATAATAAAGCCGCTGTTATAATATTCCATCCATTCAGGAGATATGAGCATTCAAAGGAAAATTGTTAAAACACGCTGTCACATTTTTCCCTACTTGTAATACTACATCATTAAATTGAGACTCAAATTGTTTGACATTGCAATAAAAAGGTTGATTTCCAAAATCCAATAAATAAAATCAAACATGAAATTATTTTAGTATTTTCTTCTTTCGTATGCATATTACATTCGTAAAATTTATTTACTGAATATGTTTGATACGTGATAATAAACCATCAAATAACAAGTCTTGGGCCAAAAGGATGAGGTGTTTATGCCGACTTACCAGCTTTCTTACATCCAATTTTTACCGCATTTTAAATGTTCTTACAGTGTAAATTAAATGATTTTGTAGAGATTCCTAAGTAAGTTCATTAAAAAGACTTTTATTGGGGATACTCTCTAACGACTAACCAGAGTATATTTTATCATATATTTTGCCATCTTGCTATCATACAGTATTGATTTGGCTTGGTTTACTAATAGCCACACATACTATGACTATTTCATGAATTATCAACGTTTAGAATAGGATATATTGCTGCAGTTTGTTTATATGATGATAATTTATAACGAGAATATTGATAGATAATATGTCTGCATGGTTTACCAAGCAGCATCTACATGAATACGCCATAGTTCGCGATAGCCGTTCTGATATGCTGTACGTGTATGGTGCAATGCCATGTTGTCGTTGATGAGGATATCGCCCTCTTCCCACTGGTGGCGATAGCATACACGCCTGTCGTATAATAAGGTAGTCAGCTTCTCACAAATATCATCGCTCTCCTCTTTGCTGACGCCTAGAATAGTGACATATGTAGGTTGGCATGCAGCTGTTTTGGATTCGGGCCAGGGCTCATGGAAGCGTAATGTTGGTACGTCAGTCACAGGATGAGGCGATATCAATGGTAGTTTGATGGATCTGCCTCCAAATGCATCGTTAGCTGGCGTATAGCTGGTCCATTCGAGTTTGCTGAGCTTCTCAAGGGACAACTCAGCTGGGAGCAGCTCAAGTAACAGTTTGGATGACGAGAAAAGGGTCATTCCGCCCACGGCAGTGCTTGCTTTGTTGCGGAACATCTGGAAGCTGTAGTATTCAGTAAGTAGAAGAAATTAGACTAACCTTGTCAGGAGATTGTACAAAGAAGGTGGCTGTTACTTACAGTGGTGGCCTTGGAACGAGTTCTCCTTTGTCATTTTCGGCCATCTTAAAGCATCCATCATAATGGAAAGGCATGTCTTCTTGAGTCAAGACATTGTTCATGTTGATATCAGCGTTCTCTCGAACTTCGAGAATGTCCCCAAAAGGCCACATCTGGATCTCACCCAGCTCGGAAGCTTTCTTGCGGAAGATGTCCTTGTCAATGGGCATCGCGAAGCCACGAAGAACGACAGGAGAGTTGGAGAGAGCGAGATGTCGAACCTTTTGCATGTCGACTTCTACGAAATTGTATTCCTGACCTTTGCACGCAGGTTTGACCAGGATTCCGCACGGATATAAGAGCTCAAAAGTGAGATCCATACCCTCCCATTCGTAGACACCGTTGATCTCTCGTAATAGCCAAGGTTTTCCCTCTTTGAGTATGACTTCGCATTTCGCCTTGTCCGGGATATTCTCGCTATGAAGCACAGCCAAGTTCACGTTGCCGTCTTGATATGGCGTATTGTGCCAAGGGGTTACAGGCTTCTTGATAAAGTCGCTGCCGGGGAACAAAGCTATAGCAAGTTTGTCCGTGTTGTCGGCGGCATGGATCGAAAGACGGACGTTCGAAGCGAATTTCTCAGCAATAAGGTTTGCAAAGCACTACTCGGAAATTTGCCCAATCTTTTTAGTTTCGATCGTGACGAAAAAGTTAAAAATGTCTACTAGCTTTGCCTCTGCTTACCTTGCCGCGCTTGATCATCTCCTTGGCAATGATGCTTTGCGCTTTCTTCTGTGCGGTTTTGCCCTCCTCACCGCGCATAATCTCATCCAGGTCAAGAGCAAGAAAGCGAAGGTAGCCACGATAAGTGGCCAATGCATTGGGATCTTCTGCGATTTTTTTCTCAAAGTCATAGCCTTCGGGAAGGTATTCGTTGAGGAGACGAGCCTTGGTACGGCCAATTTGCTCGACATACTGCTCTTCTGTCTGTGGAACTGGCTCACCCATCAGTTGGCTAACGCGAACAAACTCGATGTATTTTAGGTCGAGGTTCTCTGCCATCTTGCGGATGCCCATGCCATATCGCCAAGTGTCTTCGTCAGACACGCTCAAAAGGTCTTTACATATAGAAAGGATAAGAGCATACGGGTTAATGCGCGGACCTTTCATCTTATCACTATAATAACATTATTTCCTTACCGTTGTATACTAAACCGTCACTAACAATAATAATCCTCGCACCGGCGAAGTAGACTTCCTCAATAGATTGGCAAAGACCATTCAAATGGATCAGGGAAAACTCATCAGCTTTGTCGGGATAAACACCTATCACCTTGCGTATGCTGTTGGGGCTCTTGAACGGATACGCCGGAAGGACCATATCGATCTGTTGGCCGCTCAACACCATCGTTCGAACCTTGGCATGAATCTTGGGACGACCAATTTTCTCAAACTTGTCAAAAGGACTAGTGATACGATATCGAGCAAGAATATCGCATATCTTGTGGGCTAAGTGATCGGCTTTTAGATACTTGCTAGACTCGTGGCTCGGTTGTATGAATGTAGTAGAGGATAGTTTAACCATTATGTTGATATCAGGGTTAGGCGGATCGCGGAAGGGAGGGAATTTATGAAAGAGCTTGAAATCAATGAAAAGAAATATTGAGGATGGAAAACTTAGAGAGATAATGTGCAACGGCAGAGCGATGCTTCCTTTTATATAATCGAAACAATGATAGGTCCGATGCTTCTAAGTATCCAAACACATAAAGTATTGATATTTCTTATGGATAATAGCAAGGACTAGCGTTAGACGACGAGTCTGAATTGACTTTCCATATCTGGGTTACTCCTCCAAATAGAGAGGATTGTTTGAGGATTACAGTCGAGATCTGGGTAGATTGCTTACAAATCCTGCTATATCTAAAAATGGATATCCCGCCAAGGATTTCGGCCATCCTTTGACTAACTCGGAATCCTCTACACCTCCTTAGAAGGTAAGGGATCAATATGTGATGATTTAGAGACAAGGTCCGAGACGCTCTTATCCAAAATCAGCTATAGCCTGTAAATGAAGATTAAGGGTGGAAGGAGAACAACTCTCTCAGAATGGTCCAGAGAGAGTAGACAAAATTACAGTAGTTGCATGTCATCCAGAATCAGGGTAGAAACTAGGGTGATTGGTTTCTGGCTCATAATCAATCCTTACAAAAAGTCCGCAAGATGAAAACAAATAGATAACGTACAGTAGCATGTATAAAGAATTGAGAATGTTCACGATTCCTTATATATGTACGAACTTCCCACGTATTTTTTCAGGATTTTTTTTATATGAACAAAGGTTTACAAATTAAATTATATTGTAGATATTTGAACTCCGAAGGATTTATTAAAGGAAAGTTCTATTTGTACCCGGGTATAACTATTAAATACCGCTAAGTTAGTTAATTGGCGGTTAGCCAAATGAAATGCAGGCTATACATTCATTGTCTAAGATCATCTAGCATGCTCACATTCCCGCCCATTATACACATATTAATTAATATTTATTTTACACTAATACTTATTTAATATTTATGTTTACTTGTATCTTATTATTTTGATACATGAGTGATTTTAATTATTTCCCACCCTCTGGCTACCTTGTTCGCAAGTGGCCGTGAATTATTTACTGTTTGTTTAATCTTTTATACTTTGCTGGTTGAGTAATAAAGTGGCGCAGTCAAATG
>NW_027192193.1:0-24226 GCF_041956535.1 Calcarisporiella thermophila
CCTAACCTACTATAATTCCTCTCCGAGGGTACTTTCGGACTCCACCAGAATTCCATCGTTTATTTCATTCTACCAGAGCTCGTTTTTATTTCGCATATCGGCATTCCCATACTATTCCTTTCATATTTATTTATTGAAAACTGATTTAAAATAACAATAGTATGCAACAGGAATAGCGTTATTTTGTACTTAGATACATTAACAATATCATCCTCGTTATGCCTCTACTAGTCAGTACCCCCCAATATCTAGTTTTTCAAAAAAGGATTTAGGGTGACGTATCACTATGCTACTGAATTCAAGCAAAATAATAAGCCACAAATTTTTGAAAAAAATTATTTCTAAGATACGCGGTCTAAATTTTTGAAAAAAAAAATGAATCGGACATTTTTTCCCTATGAACCCCCAATGTTTCATGATGGCTCTGAGAAACCGGAATATGAGGTCGAACGCATTCTTCGCTCGCGAGGGCGCGGAAAGAATAAGAAATACTTGGTCAAATGGCGAGGATATCCCGACGAAGACAACACTTGGGAACCGATAGAACATCTTCGCAACGCTCCAGATATCGTTCGACGATTTGAAGCCGCCACATCGTCTTAATCGCCGCGACGTCTGTTTTCTAAGGGGGGGTGATGTAACAGGATTAACTCAGCTCATTATGCTACCGAGATAAAGTTAATATCTTTTACCATTTTTGATAGTTTGTTGTTCTATTGTGTTTATGAGATATATTTTAAGTTTAGTCATGTGAAAAACCATATTGTGTTATTTGTGATTTCTTATTTATATACAAACCCATTCGCTTATGAATTTTATAAGGAATATAAGGAAGGAAGCTTGGTTTGGCTAAGAAATACAAAGACAAGGTTTATTCTAAAGACAAAAAGGGGGAATTGACTAAAGAAAACTAAGGGAAGAGTGACATTGAGTGATTCTTAAAACTAATTCTGACGAATGATCGTGTGTCTTAAATAATGTAAGAAGGATAAAAGTATAACTAAGTTAAAGTAGGTTTTCATGGGTAAATGCTTGTATTGTTCTTGGGGGATGGGTGTTGCTTGGTCTTTGATGGATCAAGGTCGATGCTAAGCAAAGGTTCTAAGGACATTGAACTTGGCTAAGTTCATTTCCTTACAAATCCTCACCGATCTTCTATTTCATAAAGGTGAGGATATCCCTTTTATTTATGATATTATTATTATGGTGTTATTAATAAAAGACCGATCTTCTATTTCATAAGATCTTTGTCTACCATTCGAACCCTGTGACACAAGAACAAAAATATTCAGTTGTATTCTCACGCTTCTGGCTGTAGACTAAAGCCAAACACAAAAAATATTCAGATGTATTCTCATTTTTCTAGATGTACCTATCAGTCATATTCGAATAAAAGCTAAGCCCTAAAATTGATGGCTTGGTTTGATCCCAAATTAGGATTTTACCAGCGGAGCTTAAAACTAGTTTATTAGGCAACCTTGGAAAACGTACATAATTTTTTTGAATAAAACCCTTTTCGGACAATTTTTCCCGATAAACCTTTAGTGCTGAGCCAATAGGCTACTCAGCATTATCACCATAAAATTCACCATAAAATGGGAAATATTTCCGCAGAGTTACTGTCCCTTCTTACTGGGATAGCAGGTAAAGTTAAACGCTATTGAAAATAGAATGCATCCCTTGAAACTCTAAAGGTGGAACTTTCTGACTTAACTCCTAAAATGTAAGTTTTCTCATGATTATGATCTGTACAAAAACTACATCCGCGCCACATACTAATGATATGGTCGGTAAAATAAAGTACCCAAGCAAAAATTTTGCAAATAGAATGCATCCGATAAAATCATCGAAAAATCTCCGTCTGTAGAACTCTCTGATCTTATTTTTAAAAGAGAGTTAATGAAGTTGAGTTTATCTCAAAAATATGGCCTTATATAAAACCCGCATCCGCGCCACATTAGAAACAAAGATTTGTGTCCAAATGTCCGTGCACCACTATTGAAATGGAAAGGGCATACGATGAAAACTCATTAACTTAATTATGATTTAAGAATAAAAATTTGCAAGTCCTATAGTTCATACTCAAGCCTAGCGTATGCGACGGCTTTAGTGAAATGGACAAGGCGAAGTCAGCAGTCTATTTAAACTTTATCTCATATATATGGCTTTTACCCGTACCTCCTGAGAAACTGTGTGAAAAAAGCAATAGAAACACGTAAGCGAAACCTACTTCCTATTCTCATTTATCACGAACTCCGGTAATAATTCTTATCACAACAAAAATATATTCTTTAAATTAGCTAATATATATGCACTCAAACTTTAAAAATACTATAAAAGCTATTCCATAAAATATCATAAAGCTAACAAACTACAAGTCTTGACTGAGATGTTGAAATTAGTAGCAATCCTCTTTTTAGTGACGGTGGCCTCAGGGAAGCGTTTTAACAAGCGGGAGGTGTTTTCGCCTAATTGGCCTGATTGCAAGCTGGCAACCGTCTCTGACGGAATATTCCCGGACAAATTCAATCAAGATCTGTGCCGTCAGCACTATTCATGGCCGTTTGACCGCAATGTTATTAAAAACGGAACAGTGGAGTTTAAATCACTTAAGTTTGTTGCTGGTGGAACATGCATTGGAGCAGACTGCTTCTTAACTTGCGGTGGTGGTTGGCCCCCTTCCTCCGGCTCTTGCACGTGTAAGCTTAAGGTCTATAGGGAGCAGTTGTGCGTCGCCAGATTTGAGTCCGATCAAACTATGACTGATTACTTCGAAGCATGTACGGACGTAAATTTCAAAATAGGCGGTTCAGTCAAAGTAAATGGCAAAATAGAAGGAACGCCAATAAACATTGGAGAAGCGGGATTCAATATGGAATTATCAATCCAAGAAAAAATTTGCGAAAAGAAGACTTTAACCTTCACGCCACGAAAAGGGGATGTATGTATTAAAACGCAAGGCGTAGCGTTTTTGGATTGTGATTTCAATGGCAGACAAATTAGCCTACCGCAAACGAGAGCTGGAAAACCTACGCAAGTGGTATCGTGCTACAAAGACGACAGCTCTGCAGCCAGAGGAGTAGGTATTCGTAGCGGTGGAGCATTAGAATGTTTACGCTGCTCAAATGCCGCTGACTGCTAGTAATTGGATAAATTAGCAGAAGCGCACACAGTACGTATAACCCAATAATTTCAATTAAATTAATACAACTTATAAAAAACAACAAATATTATTTATTATTTTTATTTATTTATTAATTATCTGAATGATTCTCAAATGGTCCTGTAGAGAATGTTTCCACGATACTAAATATATAGGAAAGGTTTAAGACTCTCGTCTATATGGAATAAATAGAAAAAAATTAGCAGAATGACTAAGAAAATTAAAACTTCTTTTGTACGAGAAATCGAAGAAACATAGGTTGGATATCTGCTCCCTCGGAGCTCGTATCATGAATTATTCATAGATTAATTATAGGATACAGTCGCGTCCGAAATTGGAGGAGTGCCTAAGCCACATCTCATTTGACGCCAAATGTTTCATCAACTCTTCATAAAATTAGGGAGGGCAAGTTATTATAAAAAAATTGCAGTGTCTACACACTTTTTGAGATATGTGCGTGCCTTGTTTATCAAACAAAAGTTGGCGTTCTGGGAGGTTGAAGTTATAAAAAGTGCACTTCTACATAATTCAATAATTAATATTTTGTATACAATTTCTTTAGAAATGAATTTTTTTTGCTCTTTTATTCGTTTCTTCCCATTGTACTCTGATATATAAAAAGCGCTTATTCTCTAATAACATCATTAATAAGAGCAACCAGGATGAAACCCACTTCTAACAAGATCCGCGTCAGTATTATCCAGCGCGCAAAAGAAGGGGTGTTACAAAAGTATTTCTACTTTTGGACTCCTCTATAATAATATAATAAAATATAATAAAAGAACAAAGAAAAAGAAGTAAAGACCAGAAAACAAATAGCAGAGACTATTTAAAGATCAAACAATCGAATGATAAAATAATGTTATACAAAATAACAGTTAATAAAATTGGTATTACGATCCTAGGCCATTTATGGCTTAGACCTTAATAGCGTCATGAGGGTAAAAATTAACATCATGACAAGGGGCCTCCTCATGAACGATCGCTGATGCTCTGCATATACATCATACCACGGCAGCTAAGGTTGTCAGAGAAGAAGCAAGGCAACGTCCCGACATTACGAGGCCCTCCGCTGGTCGCCCTCGAACTCTGCGTGAAAGAGATGAAAGAAAGATTGCCACACTATTGGCATCCGCGGATGCCAATTGGGATCACAATTGGTATTTCTCCAAGTGTAACACGACCAAACCTCTATCTCCTTTTACAATTAATACCGCTTTCCTTTTATGTACGTACTGATCACATGCTCATGAAAGTTTTTTAAGGTTTTTCCCAGAGATTCATCTTTATTTAATACTCGATGTGTTTTCTATTATTTCCTCACCGTTCTCTTGAATTCATTATGCATTCTCTTGAATTGGATTCATTATTAATTAAGGATCCGAATCATTAACAGTCTCAGAACTGTTACATTGCTTACTTAGATACATTAACAATATCATCCTCGTTATGCCTCTACTAGTCAGTACCCCCCAATATCTAGTTTTTCTAAAAAGGATTTAGGGTGACGTATCACTATGCTACTGAATTCAAGCAAAATAATAAGCCACAAATTTTTTGAAAAAAATTATTTCTAAGATACGCGGTCTAAATTTTTGAAAAAAAAAAATGAATCGGACATTTTTTCCCTATGAACCTAATCTTATTAAAAACCCAACAATATTCCAGCAAGACAACGATCCAAAACATACGTCCAAGCTAACCAGAGAATGGTTACGAAACAAGGGGATAGATGTACTGGAATGATTTTCACAGTCTCCTGATCTCAATATAATGGAGCTTATGTGGAACGAAATGAAACGAAGACTAAGCTATTATCAACGACTTCCGAAGAACAAGGACGAACTATGGGAACATATTGAGAAAGAATGGGAAAGCGTAAACGTAGAATTTTTCAGCAAGCTCTATGCAAGCATGCCGGAGCGAGTGCGTGCTGTATATAATGCAAAAGGAGGACACACAAAATATCAGTAAAAAAGAGTGAAATACGCAATATGTGAAAACTTTCTATATAAGTGGCATATCTGTAAAGGACATTGCAACACTTTTTCCAACTTTAACCTCCCAGCATTATAGTTTTTCTTTTTTAAACATGGGTATCACGTATTAATAAAACTGGTCTCAGTGTTGTACATTTTTACAAGAATATTCCGATCCATTTTCCTAGGGTAGTTATTGATTAATTAATTGATATAGAAAATATGACATATCATTGCAACAGTTTTTCGGCAACCTGTACCATATTCTCTAGCTTCTGCTTGTAGGTTACAGCCAAACACAAAAGTAACCTCGGGTCTGGGACCAAAAGGCATTGACTGAACCTGTAGGGGCAGAGTAATTTCTTTGTCTTATTGTGTACGAATCAAAGCATAGCTAAAAACCGATGTATACGAACTTTATATAATTTTTAGAGTTTGTACTTGAGAAATCCATTTATTAGAGATAAAATTAACCGCATGTATATATAAACCCTTAGGTAGAGCTATTAAAGCCAGTTGTTGTATCAAATTCCATACGTGCTCTCTGCCTTCTAAAATAGAGGTGAGTAAATAAAAATACGTGAGCCTTATGTACATAAGCAGCTACAATTCTTTGCCAATACGATAGAAACTAGAACATGATTTTCTTGATTTCAGATGGAGAGGTTGCTCTGAATTGCCTCTCGATTCTCTGTGCAGTGGTTATGATGGTATTTGTGGTCTGGCTTCGTTGGTTACAACCCGACATTACCAACGCCATTTCCTTCCGACTAAGTTTCTGGATTGGTCTTACGGATGCTTGTTTCAGAGCATGTTTTCTCATGAATCGAGCACCAGATTTTATCGAGAGTGTTGGACCTTCTAATGAATGGATATATCGCTTTCTTCTTTGGAGTCTCCACTTTTTCCCCCTTTGGTTTTCCATGATAACCATGTGCATTAGTTTTGATATACAACTCTCCTTCATTCATGCACGCAGGAATTTGAAAAAAGTACAATGGTGGTATGTCCCAGTAAGCACCCTTGTGTCGTTTGCTCTTGCAGCTCCTTATCTATTTTACGGGAAATTATGGTGGAATAACGAGAAAGTAAGTATTCTGCCCATTAACCCTCTCTAAGGATCGTTTGAAGACATATAATTGAATATCACGATTTCAGACCCTTACCTAATTGTATTCTATGTATTAACGGTATTACAAACTAGAAAATATTCGGGTCTAACTGGCCAACCCATATCGTACTAGCCATGAATATCCTCCACAGCTCAGTCATATTTGCCTGTATCTTCTACTCCATTACTTTGATCCTAACAACTCTAGGTATCGTTCTCCGTCGCCTGGACAATATGAATAAAGGGCAGACCACTATCAAATCAGAGAATCGTGAAAGACAACGGAAAATAATTCAATCAGTAGTCCGACTTCTTGGATATCCCTTAGTGTTGATTATTTGTATGCCTGCTGGGTTCGTGCTAAAAATTCTGTATACAATGGGAGCAAGAGCCACACCTTTTGGTGATTTCACCAATACTGCTAATACGATTCTTGGCGGAATGCAAGGCATTCTTAATTTGCTTATTTTTTTGTTTAATCCAGCCCTCTCCGATGCACTTGCCAATCACCGATACTTTGCAAAACGGTGGCCATTCAAAAAACAAAATATTAATTGTCACGAAAATGGCACTCCTTGTTTTCTACCAAAGATCGAACGGCCTAGAAAACCAAGCGACATCATGGCCCAAGTGATAACGGATTTGAGTTCACAGGCGCACGAAAAAAGTGGAACACATGTAGATGACACTGCAAAATCAAGCATTTTACCATAATCAGAAAAAATAAACAATCTAGTCATTAGGAAAATATTTGCGTTTTCTTTGACACATTATGTTTTATATAGTGCCATCTGCTTTTACTTTTATTTTTTTTATTGAATAAGTTACGGATTTGACCGGCACTATTTATCCTAATAGTACGTTGTCTGAGTTACAACCACATCGAAAACTCTTGGGATGTGCTAGACCACAGAGAATGTAAAAGGGACCCACTTCCGACAACGGAAGGTCAACTTAAGGAGGCTTTAAAAGAAAGATGGGAGGGTATCCCACCTATGTACCTTGTGGACAGTATGGGTAAAAAAATCGGAGCAATAGTTCTAAATAAAGGTTTTCATACTAAGTATTGAGTTGGTAGTTAAATTATTAATATACAGTAGGATGACATTATATTAGTGCACGGCTGGTTTCGATTATTTTCATCGTGGATAATTAGGATGAGCAGGATAATTTGGATAGTAAAAATACAATTATTTCGGTTTAGAAATAACCATCAAAAAATTCAAACTATTTTGAACCCGATTGTATGTAAAATAGGAGGATTATTAATTTTGATCGTGGTTATATAAGAATTAATATGTTATGACTATGTAATTTCAAACCGGACACTGAATCATAATTTAGTTGTTTTACTACAGATTTCATTTTTGATATCCTTACCAACGAAAAGGCCTATTATTTAAATGTCTATTCAAGACTTTTTCAACCAATTTTGTTAATTTTCGCTTTTTTTATTAAGGCGATATAATTTAGACTTCTTGAAGGTGACCCTGAACAAATATATTGGAAATCAATCTGAAAAATAAGGTAATGCATAGTTTAAAAAAATGGGGAATCAGCTAATATGGCATTTCAGGTATATGCCTAGTGAATGCGATGGTTAACGAAACAGACAAGGCAAATCAGCAGTCTATTTAACATATACATCCATTCACAGGAATCTAAAAGCATAAGCAGGCATAAAACTATTTTAATCTTTGAGAGATTGAGGGAACACATGCGGTATTAATAGCATTAATGGTAGAAAATTTATTCGATTTTAAGAAAATAGTACGCTTAGATCTGGTATTATTGAAATGATACAATGGGTATTGTTTAGTACAGAGGTGACACATTTCTTCTTGTTCAGAAACGCAATAGATTTATTAGTAACTGTTCTATTGTATTTGGAGTACAAGCTAACGATAGAAAAAGAAATTATTACGAGAAAATTTGCGAAAATAATGAAGCGATCAAAATCAAGTTACCTTGCCTATCGTCTTTCTGTTTGATAAATCATTGTGCGCATTTTGAATATCCGAGAGTTTGTAAGAGGTTATATGAATTTTTATATCATTTTGCTTCATTAGTCTGAACAATTCATTCGAAAGTTCCGTGAATTCATCGCGAGTCTTTATATAGTTGAAAAGTTTTGGGCGCAGTAGCTTCCAGTTTCCCTCTGTTAATCTTAGTAGATCAATGGGCTCGACTTTACCGCTCGCATTACCGAAACTAACCATAGTTCCTAGCCGGCGGAGGCATTTTAAGCTAGTATCGAAAGTGGCCTGGCCCACTCCATCGTATACCGCATGAACCCCTTCTCCATTCGGAGTGAGCTTGCGCACTTTTTCAACAAGGTCCTCCTTAGTGTATATGATAACGTGATCAGCACCCGCATTTTTTGCAATTTCGGCTTTCGTTTCACTTGAGGTTGCCCCTATTACATGAGCGCCCATAGCCCGTCCCAGTTGCACTAACCAAAGGCCCGTGCCGCCCGCAGCAGCAGGAACCAAAATCCAATCACCCTTCTTAACCTCATAACTATATTTTAGCATACTAAGTGCAGTCAACCCTTGGCTTAAAATACCTGCACCATCTCGTAATGAGATTTCTTCAGGCAACTTAATGGCGTGGTCTGCACCGGCTAGCGAATATTCAGCATAGGTTGAAGATCCCAAATAGGCGACATGATCACCCTTCCGAAAATTAGGGACGCCAGGACCAACCTCTTCCACAATACCAGAACCTTCACGACCGAGGATTAGGGGGAGATCTGACTATTAATAGTTTGAGATTAAATCGACCAGACTTCATCTTGTAAAATACACGTTCTCTTATAATACTTTGTAAAGCCCAGTGCGCTGATAAATGTCGACGAAATTAACACCTGATGAATTCTTCATTAGTGGAGTTGCTTAGGGCTAACACAACATTTTTAATGCTTACCACTAGCATAATTTTTTACCAGTAAATGACCTTCTTTCACTTTTGGTATCGGCACCATCTTGTGCTGTAAAGCCTCCGTTCCACCATGTTTTTCGATGAGGATTGCCTTCATAAGAGACATTGTGAATATTGTACGTTGATGAAGCGTATGAAGCCGATTGTGGTTAATAAATGATAGCATATAACGCTAAATATTCATGGAACGAGCTAGATTGAGCCGCATTTTCGAAGTATTAAAGTTTAATATTGGTGAGACAAGTTCCTGGGAAGTTTATAGAGCGTAGAAAACCTTCAACAGTTCAATGCAACTTTGTACATTTTGCTTGGCTTGACAAACAAGAGATGAGATACCTTCTTTAAAATAAAATCTCGAAAGCGGGGAGTTATATTCTTCATAAGGATTCGTTTTGCAAATTAACAAATTTGTGGTCATTAGACATGAATTCCATTTTCTCATTACCATAGAACCAATCGATTATATCACGTTCTCTTAGTGGTTTTTTAACCATAGGTCACGTGCATATTAGTCAACTTAAAGTCTTTGCCAATGCCCTAAGAAGGTTGCAAGACTGTGCATGGGAGAGTTCTCAGGTAAATAATTTTGATAATAAGCCTAGCGTGTGCGACGGCCTAAGAAAAAACTGTCAGTAGTCCATGCTTCACAATCCCACCCTCCTTCCTCAACCTTCATCTCGGGAGGGCCATGTAATAGAATTATTACGCATCTATTTATGCAGTAGTTATTCCAGTTAAGATCTTTAAATTTCATTCCTTCTTCTTTAGCATTCCGTATGATGTTACTCTGTATCCAGTTCAATTTGTTCAATAAATCGGCCTCATCATCGTGAAGCATGGAATGCTGTCTGTCTGTTCTATTTTTACTATACTGTCGTATACACTAGGCCTAGTATAAAATACAGAATGCGGACTACGCTAGCAGTCCATGCTTCGAGATGTTTCCGAGGATTTAGCCCGCTCCTTTGTGATTTAAGGAAAGAAGCAAGCACGTAATGTTAGCGTCCAATGCATGATCCCTCCGATAGTAGACGTCGAAGGCGGATATGGACGACCAGCTCTCTAACGAGAGGATTATAGATCTTGGAGTTCGCCAATTGCGGACGGCACTAGTTTTCTCAAGTAAAGCGGCTAATCCAAGATTAAATACGTAGTAACTAAGAGTAAGGATATGAGAGTGGAAGGGAGAGATTTTGGGAGGCTTAGTGCGATTCCTCACGGCTATATTTATTAATTTCAGATAGCTCTTATGTTTAATGACCGATTGGTAATAAGACCATTAATATATATTAATTGTGTTTCATTGAGTTAAGCGGCGGTGTTTTTACGCTACTCTCCTATCTCGAACCATCCAAATAACATCGGTGGAGAACCTACATCGAATCCTAAGATGTCCTCTAAACAAGGTACAGCATATATCCCTACAGCGACCCTTGGTCTCTATGATATTCAACCCTTTATTGAAGAAAATCTGAATAATACAATTGAATGATTACAAGAGTTCGAGTACACGGCAGGCGTACCAAACTGGCCGGACCGAGTAAAAGCTCGCGTGCTCGCTGAGAAGTGAACAAATGGCGCTAAGGATTAGCCTAGCAACCTTCGAGCGAGAAGAAATCAAGTTGGAAAGAGCATAAGATAGTGTTTCAGAAGGAATACGCTAGAAATGAGCGTATATGCGCTCAGTTACTGTATATAAGCTCGACGCCTTGAAGTAACGTGATGGAGAACACGTTGTGGTTGAATGCGCCTAGCAATGGGAAAGAGGCCGTAAGGGTGAATAAATGCGAAGAACTCATTGTGACCCTGCACGCAGCAAATGGTATGAAGGAAGCTACGGAAAGTGTCGGCGTCGCAAAGCATGAATGCGATTCTGCGATGTGCGCGAGAAGGTTCAGAGTCTGTCCAATTAGCTCCTCCGAATTTTTCGAGCGAGGATTGATCGAGGACCGACCCCAAGGGTGGGATGAAAACTTTAACTAGGGCTGATCATCACCGAAAATGCCAGCCCTCCAATCCAAACCGTGGCCTTCTGATTGGTGCCCAACGCTTATCGCGAAGAGAGAGGAGCATGAGAAAGTGCGCAGAGGGACGGGCGGATGCAGCCATTGAATGGGGCTTGTTGCACCGACTTGGAGGCAATCTGGCGTGCAGATTGCGCTGGGCCACCACGCCAAAACCAGAACAGCTGCTACCGCTTCGGATCCTGCTCAGCGTCCCCGCATATCGAGCTCTCTTGCTTTTCCCAACTCGAATTGGTCCAGGGCGCTGCTGCTCCTCCCCTTGCCCCGTCCTCAGTGCGGCAAACAAGCCTTCTTCTGCATGGGCTCTGGATCCTCAAATTGTGCACGTCGTTTGTTCAGCTTGCGTGTTTTCTTGCCATCGAAAATCGAGCACACAGTTGCAGTGCAGCCATTCGCCACGAACTCTCCCTTGGAATCCGATGGGGCACTCCGAAGATTTCAACGGAACCTCTTCTCCTGCCTCTCCAGAGCTTGCGCTAGTTGATAGACCCGGATAGCAGCCAGATAGCTGTGTCCAAGCAAGCTAAAAATGAATTAGCCCGTCGCTCGGCCCCTTGAATGGGATTTTAGTAAGCACTGGTGCTGGAATCCAAATAGGGCAGAGCATGAACTATGGAAAGATGTATAGGGTAAAGATGGTGTTTAACCCAGATATCGAAACAATGCCCATTGTCAATGTTTAAACAATCCAAACCAGCCAAAAAGTAGAATCCATGAGACGGCTAGGGTTACCGAGTGCACCAGAAGATAGGCACCGCGTTAATGGCTGCACAATTTCAGCTTTTCCATATCACTTTAAAGAGTTCCCCACCGAGATGGATGGGCCTATTTGGGTCGTCTTGCTACACAAAAAGTTGACTATGTCTTCATAGGCCACTAGTTGTACTTTGGAGCCTCTCTCCCATCCGTTTCGCTTGCAAACCCTACTTTTTCGACTCCATCTACATAGATTTTATTGGATTGAGACGGTAGTATTCATCGTTTCAATCGGGATTTTAAATAAAGATGTTCCGCTCTCGATATCTATTTCAACTTCGCGCAACTAGATTTAGAGAGTATTTTAGAAATCCTTGATTCCCATTTTTAAGGACCGCGTTTTCCCCTATGTAAATCCGCCTATTGCTAGATGCTCCAATGAATGCCGTACGCTTCACTACTGTGAATAATATAGCAGATGAAGCAGAAATCCATCAGCAAGGGTGTTCTAATCTTCGTGATTTTCTTTCGACTTCTGATGCTCAATACTTTCAACTCAACTCTTATACTGATCTACATCGTCTTCTTAGCGCTCAGTATATCAAGGATGGCATCTTACTACCAAAAAACTCTTTTTCCCCACAGATATATACATTAGCCACCAACACAAAGCATACAAACTACTGCTCTTACTTCAAGCTTCAATCTCTCCCGCCACCAATTGAAGACAGCTTCTTTGGATGGTCGACAAAATCTATCACTACCAAAGAGAAACGGCTCATCGAGCAACTTTTTCATGTTTATTTGAGTACTTGCTGTATAGACTCTATACATCCAGATCACGAAAGATTTCTTGAAAGCTACTATTGCTGCGAACTCGACCCTGCACTTGTCCACACCGCGGTTGCAAGGGCAGCTATCCATTTATTGCTAAAACATCCGGAGGCGCCTCTTAGGAGTAAGCTCCGTGCGGCTGTAGGAAGCCTGCTAGCGCAGGCAAAACGGTCATTGGCAGAAGTATTTGATGTTCCAACTCCACAGGTTGTCCTTGCCTTTATAAATATGGATGCCTGTCTGCAAGAGCTGTCGCGTTATAAGGAAGCTTATGCATTTTACTCGCAAGCCGTACGGATGGCATTCGCACTTCAGATGGACAGGGACGATTCTACAGAGAAGGATTCTGTCCAGCTAGAGTTTCGAAAAAGGATCTGGTAAAAACAGTCATTATCTGATAACTTAGGCTGCACCGTGTAGTACTGATCAATTAATACCATGTAAATTGAATATTTCCAAGGGCCGATGTTTGCATGCGCGAATTATTCTATGTATTTGATTGCGCCAAGCCGTCTCTAGTAAATATGAATATTATTAAATCGTCCCCCAAACCAACCGTAACGACGAGAGATAGCGAGTCGTATAAGTTTGCATTAGTAATAACTGCAAAGAGTTCATTTTATCAAGTTAGCTGACTAGATATTTTAGATATGTTTATTACTGCAGATATCCACATTTTCTAGACTCTTGGAGCTACAAAACATTGATTGGTCCCTACCCGATGTCATGATCGTGCAAAAACTGGCTGGCCTTGCTGCACACTTACAAAATGAACAAACTGAATATATTCCATACTGCGGGGAGGACGACAGGCAAAAATTTTTCCTCCCTATCCTAAATTATGATTTTTGGTCACAATGGTGTGCCCTTTGGCGACAGTTTATCAAGTCAGACGCACCTACAGGGAGATTGGAAACGAATTTGATGCAGCAACTGCGTGAAAAGGCATTCGACGAGTATGTCAAGGTAAAAATATTTTCTCGTAAATACTCGTTGATGGATGCTATAGCATTTCCACATGTCAATAATCAGGGTTTAATCCATTGTATAAGGTATTTTAAGTGGAAAATTAATGCCCAGATCAGATGCAAAACGCGATCTCTTATAGCAGCACATACTGTTTGCGAAAATGTTAAATTCATGGCTCAAATGCACCCGTGTGTTCGGGTACGACGCAAGATATTCCAGGAGCTTATTAAAATATTAAATATGCTACAATCAACGGAAAATAGAGGAATATTAACGCAACTACTTACTTGGCAATTTTTGGATGTGCTAGAAGAGATTAAACCAGTCGTATTTTCAAAGGAACTGCTGGAACGTACAGCCTAAAAACAAAGCAGGAAAAATAAGCAATTGAAAATATATATATTTTGGAATGATTGAATTTTACTGTAGTTTTTCTTTTATCACATTGCTAATGTTACAAGCGGCGAAAAGTGCTGCATGCTTTATAGAATTGATCGCCGGTGCCGATGTGGATTGCGAACAGACAATCGATAGTTTAAAATGCTTGTAATGAAAAATGCTCGATGGTTTATTTTATAAGGCGTCCATCAAAAAATCTGACCCACTATAATACACTATATTACATTATAGTATACTAAATAGATGAATCTTTTCTTTCCAGTTCTTCAAACCAGTTTGCTAATTATCTTTACACCAATACAAATGCTGAAATGAGTTATAATTGCACCTTTCAAAAAGGGGTTAGTAGCTGTAACAGGAAAATAAGCGATGTGTATTAAATGAAATAACTCAACGTAGCATGCTAGACTCATCTTTTGCTTTCAAAAATAGTGACCTCTATTCCCATATATTTACAAAGGAATTGATTCAGGATAAGCGTAGTAAAAATTGATTGGAAATAAGGGAGTAAACTATTCGAATTTGAAAGCATTTTTAACTTCGTCCTCGTTAGAGACGATTGTAGATTTGAGGTTTACTCATTTTCATAAAGTTAGGATTGCATACGAAGGACGATATTTGCTTTGATTAATACTCGAAGGAGCATGAATCCAAAGCTGTTGGATGGGTTCGAGTGAGGGAAATAAATTTGGATATGTGGAGTTAGGACAGTTAAAACTTTGATTCTATCTTTTTGAATAATTTCAAATTTTTTATCTACTCGTGCTTGTGAAATTCAATAGTTATATATTTAAACAAAGTTAAGCAATGCACAGTTAATTGCCACATTCAACCGAAATTTCTCTAAACTTACAAGGTCTCAAAAATATTTTATAATTTTTCTTTAGACGCGCGATATTAGAATAAGATAGATGCAATGAGAAGACATAGTAATAGAAGAACTCCGTCAATGCTGTAAATACTGCATGCTGTCGTCAGCTAGTAGTTTTGTATATCTATTTATTTTAGATATTATCGTAGCTTTGCTATTACAGTATAGTAGAGACAATCCAAGCATAATTGAATTACTGTAGATATTGGATTGGTAAGCGTCTGTCTATCTATTCCTCGGGGGGGGGGGGGGGAGGAGGTTAAGTTCATAATCAACCTGATATTTTTCATCGTTAAATAGGGTTTGTGATGAATTGATGTGATCTTGAATCTTTTAATGTCTTAATGTTCAAACAAGCTAGGTTAACAAAAATGGAATTCAAAATTTATCGAGAACTATGTACCAAATGAAAACAATTATTTCCTCTTTTACCAAATCGCACATTTCTTTTTCGGATTCATTCTGGTACCTATTGGACAATTCCAAGCTCGTGCAAATTCTGCCGAGTTCATCACTACGCCGTTAGCTCGGAACTCTCCAGGAGAATGCTCGTCCGTAAGCACTTGGCGCAGCAGCATCTCTGGAGTGGAGTAACCGCAGAAAAATCGAACACCTGATATGAAGAACAGTTGTTCAGGGGTATAATGATCTAGCCCAGGCAATAGATTGTCCTTCCGGTTAGTTTTGGAGAGGTTTTTCCATGCCAAATATGACTGTAGCCTCCCTCCGTTATCTGCGATGTCCTCACTGAGTGTATTTCGGCTGTCTAGAGCAACAAAACTACCGTTAGGAGCCGGAATAGTAAATTTAGAGTATTGATCAACGAAGCATTGTGCTTTCTTCTCGAAATTATGTGATGCTTCTTCGCTCCACCAGTCACGCACTGCGCCTTGACCATCATATTTTCGGCCCATATTATCAAACCCATGCTATTACGTGTAGGTGCATTAATATATTTTCCATGCTAAAACAATCAAAACTGCCACTTCAATACATACTGTAAACTCGTGTCCAATCACTGTCCCAATAGCACCATAGTTGATGTAAGACGGTAATTCAACATGGAAGTAAGGTGGCTGTGCAATCCCAGACGGTATGGCTAGGTGAGCTAAACTCGGTCCCTAAAATACATCCCAAAGACTTGTGGTTAAAAAACTAATATCTTGTTAATGTCCAAAAAAGAATCCTCTCACATAATATGCGCTAACCCTGTAGGAAGTCATTTCCCAAACATACCTGTCTGGTGTCTTTCCCAATAACTGTGTAAACTTAGCAAACTTAAATCTTCTTCCTTCAATACCTGTATCCAGATAATCCAAAAGTTTTGCTGAGAAATTAGAATGGTATCTCTGCAAATCGCCTGGAGACATCACGTTGGGAGACTTCGTTGGGTATCCAGCCATTACCATAAGTTCTTTTGCTTTTTTAACTGCATTTGTACGTGTCATATCATCAAGCCAATCAAGTTGTTGAAGGTTTTGAGTAAACGCTTCACGGATATTTTCAAGCATCTCCATAAGAGCGTGTTTGCCATTGGGACCAAAACGTCTTAAGGCAAAAAAACGAGCGGGAATATGCCATAATAAATTGCTCACCTCAGCAATGCAAGCGCGCCAGCGTGGTGAATCTGACTGTGTCTTCGTTCCAGATAGCATATTGTGTAGCTTGCGCAGAGGTTGTCTATGTTTCTCGGGGAGGTAATTCTCATATTCGATAATTGCTTGCCAAAGCAAGAATGCCTGTAGAATTGGATCAGGTGTATTTGCAACAATTGAGGAAAGATTGCCGACATATTCCGGCCAACCCACCACGATATCCTCATTTACAGCTGCGCTACTATCACTAGAATAGAAATGTTGAAAATAATCGTCCCAATCAAGCATAGGGGCAAGCCGTTGAAGTGATGTGATATTCATAAGGTTATAGGACAGACTAGGATCCTCTCGCAGCTGCCTAAAAGTAAAATCAACAAATTATTTGTGAACAATTTATGAAAAAAAAAAAATATCAATCCTCACGGTGGTAGATAATGCTCCATCAGCCGCTTTTCAAATTCAATAATTTTCTTTGATATAATCCCCCAAACTTTCCGGTCATACTTATTATCCGAATCAGGCCATATCATCACATCCTCTGCAATTCTTGAAAATGTTTCTGAAATTGCAACGCTATATGCAGTTACCATGGTCTCATTTTGGTAGTACGTTAATGCCGGCATCCCAAGCTCCGGTTGAGTAAGCCACAACCTGGCCATTTTTACATCCATCCAGAGCTTATGTTTGAATAGGGCATTGATTCCGTAATTAGCTAATAAACCTAGAGTGGACCCCAATCTATACTTCGCACTTCTATCGTCAGCAACAATGCTGCTCTCTACTCTTCCACCAAAGTAGTCTGGTAACGGGCGAGGGAGGGGAAATCCTTCCAATACAAAATTCAGTACGGTAAGTATTTTTCCTGCCCCTTCTTCATTAGGGGCGCCACCCATACAAACATCATAAACCATTTTGGCCTTTCCAAATACTTCTCTATCATTATGTTCTTCGTCTTCTGTTAACTTCCCGACACCTATATTATCATAATCACCTTCTAAGATGTCTCGAATTACGAGAAGATTCTCTTCCTGTACTTTATCCCTCCCAGTCCATTCGGGTAAGTCGAGAGAGATATGGTGATGCTCTTTAAATCTTCCACATACGAAATTATAAAAGTTGTCACATGGTGAGACAGAGGAATTGATGTCTCGGAGAATACCCGCCGCAGTCTCAAGGCAGACAGGTTCTGTGCAATAATTCTGATAATTTTATAATTACATTTGTGAGCATTTACGATAATAGTATTTATCAACACTGGTACTTCACTTTTGCAAATTTGTGCGGAAATCTTGAGTGGAATAAGTTGAAAATCCCAAGCAGGGCCAATGCAAGCACAACTATTTGAAATATTACCAAGCATCTTTGCTTTGGTTGATGGTAATGTACATTTTTAAGATGATCTTTGTGTATTTTCCTAACTTGCCTCATCGTAAATTTCGAAGGAAGGAAATCTCTTGGCTGCTCTATGAAGCCTTCATAATTCACTTTCAGCCTAACCTAAGTAAAATGCCTGTTACAATCTCCGAGAAGCTTTCCAGCTCCGAGCCAATCAGGTGCCGGCATATATTTTGACGAAGTACATCACAAATATTTGGCAAAATGTTGAAGCGCCTCGTGACAATGTATTAGAAGGCTGTACAATGTGTAGCTTTGCAACTGGAATACAGCAATTGGGCAAATAAACTTGCTTGTCAGTGTAGCTCTGTCTCCATTAAACTCGCCGAGAATATAGCTCCAGTGCACTTGTGATTGAGCTCCGAGCCTTTGTCTTAATTCAAACTACATCCATTAGCGAGTCTTACCGCAAATATTCCTACCCTAAGTGAGCCACTATCCTATGCAACCGCGTTATATCTATCTTTTTTGCACAAATTTCAATCATCTAAGCCACTCCAACATACTTTTAGGAAACTCTCGATATTACAGCTAGCATTTACTGTCGTAGAAACCAATCGAACTTGAACTAAACTAATTATAAAATCTAACGGTTTGTTTTCAAATATTTCTCTTTATATTGATATTTACACCCTATAACATATGAAAAAAAAACTCCCAGAGGTTGTCAAATTGAGAATTGTTTCCTTTGGTAGGAGTGTTTTACATACTAAGAAGCTTTTGCACGCACTATAAACTAATAGGATAGAATCCTTTTAAATCTGAAATATAGATTCGATCATATGATATCCTGAACAGTTTTAAAGTGAGGACAATCCTCTACCCCACCCGGTTTATGCTTCTTATCCAGCTCAAAAGGTTTGAAAATGGTGGTTTGAAAAAAATGGAAAAAAGAGGAAATAGAGTGGAAGGTTTAGAGCTGGGTTGAAGATTTTGGGTAGACATATATTTAAGAGTGTAAACTATCTAACCCCCCTTACACTACAAAATTAATGATCCGAGAAGAACACTGTGATTATTTTATAAAAAACATAACGAGAAAATTCCTGTTTTAAAACAGATGAATAAATTTTGGGTCTCTCGCGACAAAATTAAACTTACAGCGATAAAGGTTTAGTTAAGAGTATTAATCGGACTAAATTTAGACTTAATTTTCTTATTAAAGTTCGAGAAGAATACTTGTAGTCTGGTGGTTTAAAATACTTGAGATATTCCCTTATTTCATCTCTACTCTCTAACATATATAGATTGTGATTTTCTGTAAGTGACTTGACATTAATATGCAAAGTGTAGTAGGATGGTATAATATTAAAAAATTTAAAAAAAAACCACAAATACATTGATATATTATCATAAATCACCCTTAATTGCGCTTACAAGAGCCAATTCATACTTAGGCGGAGGAGTATCATGCGAAACATACATCGGCAGTGGCTCGTTCGTTATCCCCTCTTCGCTCATATTTTGATAACTGTCAGAACAAATCGTTGCAATATAGGGTGGTAGTCTATTAGCATCTTGGATAGCCAGATGTCTAGATCTCGTCCCTTTACATGGAAGAATTACCGGCAAAATTAGACCAAGGGCAACTAAAGCCACAATGCATCCGAAAACAAGTGCAAACAGCCCAACATTAACGTTGTAATAACTTTTGTTGGGGTTGAGGGGATCTATGTTGTCTTCAATTATGTCAGGGATAAGAGTGCTTGATGGTCGCTCAGTTGCCGTGAGAAAGAGCGAGCGAGTGGTGCTGAGGGCGGTAGGGTCAATGTGAGACGTTTTGAATAGTTCTGGCTCACTGGTTTTTACCACCTCCTGTGGTACTTGTGTTTTACCGTCCAGACCGCTTGCCAAATTCTTTTCACGATAATCTACTTCTATATATGAATCCTCTAGGGGCTCTTTCTGATTTGATGTCTCCATATAACGAAGTCTTTTTTCTTCCGATGGACAAGTATTGAAAGGGTAATGGTTATTTATGACGGTTGTCCTAACTTCATCGGCATGAACATGGGATATCCCATCAAGCATAAATATCAACTTATATGAGTTGTTCAAAAGTATTTGAGAGGAAAAAAGGAGGAAGAGCTGAAAAAGTGCTGGCATATACATATCGATTTAACAGGATGTCGTACTTAATATGGTGAATTCTATGGAAACTAAATTGATATTGGTTGTAGCATCTAAGACGCCGTTGGTGTACGCAAACGCAATTATGTAGACCGCCGAGTCACTATCTTCCAGGACCGCAACCCTACCAAATTCTGTGGTTATTATATATCAAGCTTGAATTACAAGTTTAGTGCAATATTAGATAGAATAGGAAGAGATATTGATTAAATAAAATAAAACTAAAACAATATGAAATATATTTTCCACAGAGATAAAAAGATATCGCTATTTATTGCTTTTTTATTTCGCGATACGAATGCCAACCTACCTAAACTAACGTATTTTTCTTCTACTAGGTATTAGTAATTATGAAATTTAATTCAGTCTATCATAGAACATTCCATCCGCTCGAAGCAATTCCACTTGATGCTGACCTATTGTGTTCATATCCAATATATGTAATACAACGATTCAATGGTAATGCAAGGTGTTGGTTTGGATATTGTTCTATGTTAATGTATAGAGTCAATATCTTACCAATGAAAAAGAGTGTAAAGTCTAATATCGCCATATTTCCACAAATTTTCAAAGAGCGTAGTGTAGTGATTGATATTTCTTTGCTTGATTAGATGAAGCATTATCTATTGGTAAATATGCGAAAGGAGGTTTTTATTGTGAGCACCAAAAATATCTTGTATAATCGTTGCCTTGATGGTTTGGTGTAACGTGTCTCTAAACATGTCTAGAAGAAATTATAACTTTATTGATCGGATCTCAAAGAGGTTCGTTCTCTTAGTCGTATGGGTATGTAATGTAGGCATTCCTTATAGGCACCGCTAGTTTAAGCGGAGAATTTACCATTTTATTTAGCGATTTCAGGGCTCAGCTTTCAATTAGCTATTATTTTCTGACTGATTATTTTGGGCTGAAACAAATGTAGTCGAATAATCCTCTTAGTGCATAATATCTAAAGGGTCGTCAACGTATCATAGTTATAGTAGCTCTTGAATTAGATACACTATTATATTTACTGAAAAAAATCTAATACGATGCGGTTGAACCATGAAAAAAATATTTTTCACTCTCCGAAAGTTTCTGCTCAATATATGGTAGGTGGAATAACCATATTATTGTCGAAAAATCTGTAACATCGTGAAAAATATGTGACGTAAAGGGCTGTTTTAAGCTTAGATTCTAAGCTTAAGTGAAAGGTTTAGTAAAATGTGGTATTTGTAAGTTTATTAGTACATGTTATATGCCAAGTTAACATTTGCATAGGCTCTTAATTTGTGCTACTATTAAGCTGTTTATAATCTGACTAGTTATAGAACTACAGCATGTATACTAAATAATAGATGGTGGAGCACCTGCACCATTAACAAATTTTAGATTTGAAATATCTCCAACCGATTCAATGGCCCAGTGCATAAAAGCAGAGAAGGGAAGGGGAAAAACAAATGGTTCTATTATTATAAAATATTTAAATATATGAACAAAACTTTTAGCGCCGAATTTTGGCATTTAACCAATAGGCCATCAGATATGTGGTTTAGATATATGATATGATTCTAATATGATAAAAGATCAAATAATACAATATAATGGATACTATGAAAATTTTCCAACATTAGTTCAGCCTCCACCTTATAGTTTTTAATGTTGGCATTGATGTAACTTTTTATCTGAATTTTTTTGTAATATGTCAATTGAGAAATAGCTCTTAAATGTACACTAGCTTCCACTTGGCAAATCACTTTTTACTAGTTATTCTTTTCAAACAAAAATTAAAATGAAAAAATATTTCTTTGTTATACTTTTATTTGTTCAACTCTACTGCACGCAGTGCATATATTATATGAAAATAAATAATGAAAAAATTTATTGAAAGTATTCTATATTCTCTATTTCACCCTCTATATAAGAGATTGAGAAGTATGGCAGCCCTGCTATTGCTGTTGATAGATTATATTGCTCTTATTCTCTGGCAATATTCTCCTCAATCCAGCTCCGATATTTCGCTACGCTAATATCTGAATCATGTTGACTATGCACTCCTATAAGAACGGGCTTGCCATTTTCACGTAGAAACGAGGGACCGCCAGAATCACCTTTGCGAAATCCTGATAGCACACTTTGCCCTGATACAACTACTTCTTTTTCATTGAGAATAACCTTGCCGTCTCTGTTGTAAAAAGCGATACTATTCTCTGTCGATAGTGCATATTTTCGATTTTCATTATATCCCGGTATTTTACTCGCACCAAAGCCAGCTACAATCAAAGGAGTACCCTTTTGATATTCGCGAGTAGCCAACGAAGGGAATACTTCGCTTTCGTAGGTACCATTTATCCGCAACAATGCAATATCGTGCAAATTATCTGACGAAAAAACCGTGTATTCTGGATGATCTATTGTACGCATCACCGTGTAAATAGTACCATTTGCACTCGATACTAGTAGTCTTTCTGGGGCATCTGAACAATGGGCTGCGGTCAAGGCGAAACGTTCATTGATCATCGATGCAGTGCATGTCATAGCTTTATTCTCACTATGTAAAATTTTGACTATCCAGGCATCTGAAATCGGCTCACCATAATTTATTCTCTTATTCAGTGAATTGCCAGTAGAATCCACCGTAAGAGTATCATCTGCTGAGCCAGATCCCGAAGGGGTTATTCTGTATTTGTCATCCGGGGATGGAACACTCTTAGATTGAGGTCGAATCACTGAGGCAGCGACGACACAAACAAGCGAGAGCAATATGAACTTCATGATAGCAATTTTAGTAGAATATATTTTGAAGTTATAAGAATCTGAAGAGATTATGTGAATGAAGAATATACAGTATTTCACAACAGAAACCGAGATCTATGCATATTTATGTTGCAAACGAGTCAAGACGGATCTTTCAAAAAACATCACATCATTCTATGCCGAAAATCCATTCCCAACGGTTGAACCATTCAAATGCATTTTGATATGACATATGGTCTGAAAAATACGAAAGAAACGATTTTGTTGGTGACAAGATCAATTATTAATACAAGTAGGAAACATTAAAGTTAGTTGCGCGTACTTTGTTAAATATTGCTAGATTGAATAATTACGCTAACATTATACTACTGAACTTTCTTGGACTCAGTGAAACGTTAGTTTGAATATTTTTCACTAAATTACGACTACGGAGTCGAAAATATGCTTCCAATAAAGCATCGTTATTATTTAAACAATAAGCTTATTGGATAACTAAGACTCATTAGCTTACTGTAGTAGTGATCATTAGTGTAACTTAGGTCATTTTCAATATCACCAATTAGATCCCATTCTATTCACTTCAACCCGTAACCACACTGGGTTGCATAACCAATCACAGTTTTAGCAAACGTTAAAACATCGAGCTATTTCATTTCATTGAAATCGCTAGAATATACTATTTATGATTCTGCGATGTAAATAATCTGAAGAGAATCGCTGATTTTTATTAGTCTGAATATAACGCTATCATATACGCACACTTTTATTGTTATCTCATTTATATTTATTTTACTTCTTGCTGCATAGATAATAATCAACCGAGTGAATAGATTTGAAGCATCTTTTTTAACTTCCGACATGTCCAAAGTTTGGAAATTAAAATGTCCAACTTAAGAATAATGAAACTCAGTATTGGCCGAATCAATACAATACATGATTGCTCCGATGCTCTTATCTAAGTCAGGGAACCTAACACACTGGAGTTTTGAAAATGTTACAGTGCAAAATTAAGCCATTGATTGTGACTACTCTCGATCGTTGCGACTAAAATTCCAAGCTTCTTGAGAACTATTAAAGATTTCGTGAGTATATTGTACATATTCGAGGCCTATTAATCAGGCTCTTTCTTATTATTGTAATAAATGCTTCTCAAAAATATAAGCCTAAGCCATCAGCGCTCATATGAATGCATTCAGCATTATATTAGTTTGAGTTGAAATATGTTGGAGAACGACCAGGCATGATCTAAGTCTGGATAGTTGTTGTGTTACGACGGTTATTTCATACTTATACAAATATGTATAAGCAAGTATCTTATCATCATTATTAGTCATCATCTCCTATTCTATCATATATATAGGATGTGCTTTCTCTCTTGAATTCC
>NW_027192193.1:28791-48485 GCF_041956535.1 Calcarisporiella thermophila
GTTATCCCTTCTATCTGTCTTCTTTCCTTTTATTAATATACTCTTAATCAGTTCCAACAAAATAAATATCCGTGATATTACCTGCATTCTTAATAACAACTGTGGAGATACATACACGGCAAGGATTAATAAAAAAATTGCCTAATCTTATCGTATTAGCTTTCATGAGCGATTATTACACCATATGGGAATATAATAAACGCGAGTGTAACTTAAAAGTTTCTTAATAAATAGTTCTGCACTTTTTATCCAATAACTAGTGGATTTGTGAATATATTTTTCTATGGTGGCACAACCAGGAAATAACCCCTTGTAGTTTGAGAGATAATGGCGTTTTTCTGTATTTAAAAAAGCTTTTGCTCGCAAACACCTGATGTCTTTCTGAATTCTTTGAGTATTGAGCCTACACTTAGCGAGTCGAGCAACTTCATGCATATATGAAATAATTCATTATGTCTGCTCCAAATTTGACGCTATACACTGCCGCCACACCTAATGGCTTTAAGCCATCCATAACGCTTGAAGAACTCGGTTTGCCGTACAATGTAAAAGCAATCTCTTTGAGTCAAAACGAACAAAAGTCAGAGTGGTTTACCAAAATCAATCCAAATGGGCGTATTCCGGCTTTGACCGATCATTCCAGGGGCGAATTTAACGTTTTCGAATCAGGCGCTATCATGATTTACCTTTGTGAACATTATGATCCCTCTGGTAAACTCTATCCCAAAGATCCCAATGCTCGTTCCGAGGTCTTGCAATGGCTTATGTTCCAAATGGGAGGGGTGGGGCCAATGCAAGGCCAAGCCAATCATTTTTTTAAGTTTGCTCCCGAGAAGATTGAATATGGAATAAAGAGGTATCAAAATGAGACAAGGCGATTGTATGAAGTTATTGAGAAACAGCTCTCGCAAGGAAGGGAATGGCTAGCTGGTGGACAATATTCTTTAGCGGATATTGCAAATTTTACATGGTTGATCAGCCCCTATTAGAATATAGATGTTGTAGAGAAGTTATTAATTTAACATTTACCTCTAGGGTTCGTAGTCACGATTTCGCCGGGGTCTCTATTGACGATCTTCCCAACATCAAGAATTGGCTTGCTCGTATAGAATCACGTCCAGCGGTGCAGAAAGGATTGAAGATTTTAGATCGGGCTTAAAATTTAAGCTGATTGTTTTTTTCATATTGATATAAGACTTATAAGACATCTCGAAATCAGGGATTTTGAGAGGGGGGTAATTCAAAAAATAATTGAAAATTTTAGTTGTTGTCGGAGGATAGATTTAAATAGGGTGAAAGATTGAACTCGGGAATAATTTATTCTAGTAAGATTATATAAATAATAAAAATGATGGCAAAATTTCATAGGCACTGAACATAAGATCCGAACAAACGATTATAACAAAGGGTAATTCTATTTGTACCCGGGTATAACTATTAATTACTGCTAAGTTGGTTAATTATTTTGTTTTATTTAACAGCAAGTTACACATTTACTTTTATTACTCACGCCTAAAATTAAAATTTTGTTTTTCTCAGGTTGATCGTAGCCTTTAGAATTTAAATCTTTTCATTATTCTTTGTAAAAATGACCATCTCCATTTCTGATATCAAATTCCGTATGTTCAAAGATCAAGACGAAATAAATGAATGAACGAACGGTTATGCAGTTAGTATTGGGTTTGAATGGAGGGTAGAGCACTCAGATCTTACAACTGGATTCCTCACTGCTTTGACTATTTCATGTTCACGATCAGGCCAACACAGTTCGAATAACGAAATACCTATGAGAACCGTATCAACAGTGAAGTGCGATTGTCCTTTCATATTGCGATTTCGATTTTCAAAAGCCGTAAATGCTTATCGCGTTACCTCTGGTAATATCGAGCATAATCATCCTTTGGAGCCCGAAGATATCCGTTTTGCTCGCAGATTTCGTAGACCCGAACCTGAAACAGTTCAGTTTGCCCAGAACATTGTTCAATTTGAATGTGGTGTTTCTCTCGCAACCCATCTTTTTTGTAGCTAGGTTGTATCCATTCAGGCAAAGGATATCCATAATGCTTTAGTGACAATTACTAGAAGAGAAAAGGGTGAGCTGTCCGAAATTGCTGCCTTGTTGACCAATCTTGAGAATACAATCGAATATACCGTCAAATACGTATTGGAAAATGGCAAGTTGCAAAACATATTTTGGATGCGTAACTCGCATGTTTCACTTGCGGACAAGTGTCCTGAGGTCGTGATTGCTGATAGTACCTATCGTACCAACCACTTCAACCTTCCTTACTTGGTTTTAGTCGGTGTAGATGAAAATATCAAAACGCTTTTGATGGGAATTGCGCTACTAAAACGCGAATCTACCCATGTATTTACGTTGGCGCTCCAGCAATTAATAACTTGTTTGAAAAGAGAATCAACTGAGAGTACACGAACAGTGATTAGCGATTCCGACCCAGCGTTCATAAGTGCTGTCCGTAATGGTATCCCACATGCTTAGCACCAGCTTTGTTCATGGCATATAACAAAGGATATACAAGTGCATTTGAGCCGGAAGGTTGAGAACTACAAAGACTTTGCAAAAGAGCTTACTAAGCTGTTAAGCTCACAGACACCAGACGAATTCAACAAGCATTACAATGAGATAATTAAAGCATACCCCAATACAGCAGTTTATCTGGTATAATCGTAGTGAAATGTGGGCAGAGGCATTTGTCTCGGATTACACTAATCTTGGCGTACATTCGATTCAGCGTGTAGAAGGGCAACATGCAGTTCTCAAGCGTTTCACCACCACTCAGGCCAGTCTTAGCAAACTCTTCGACTCTTTCGAGATACTTTTTAATGAGCAGGAAAAACATTGAGCTTTTTGTCTTTATCAAGCTAGAAAGCGACGCAAGCTTTATCCCCCACATCCATTCGGCAACTTGGAAGATAAAATCTCTGAATTCGCGATGGAAAAACTTATTGAACAATATCACCGTATAGAAGATTTCGATCTTGTCGAAAAAGATGGGTTATATTTGTTCAGCGGTAAAGATAGTTATTATAGCATTATAGCGGGCAGGAGAAGGTAGTAGTTAACCACCTTATTTTAATATAGAAAAATACTATCCAATATCGCACAGCAGTCATATATCAGTCTGCGGCTGCAGCTCGGTAAAGCGATATCTTTTCCCGTGTGCCCACTTCTCTTTTTCGTAAAAAGCAAGGCAAGAATATGATCTATGAATCGGAGATAGCACAACGCTGGTTCATACCACCGCACAGATCTACCATATTGGAAAGCACTGAGCCGTCAAATTTTGAGCAGCAATCCTCTAAATCTCTGGAGCCTTGGGAAATTGCTAAAACGGGATTTCCAAAATTTGTGAACGACGTTGTGTTCACCTTGATTAACCGTGCTATATCAACTGCTCAACAGCTTGTTCAACATCTTCCTAATAAACAGAATATTCTGATTTAAAAGTTGATTAAGAAGATTTTAGACGAGAGTCGGGGACCAAAAGAAGCTCACAAACATACAGAATGAAAATGAATACAAATAAAACCTGAGTTATATTTGTTTAAACTAAAATCATAATATTATACAAAAAAAAAATTACTAATAATTTTCAGGCTGAAAAAAAAAAATAGGGGACTAACGGCTTGATTTCATTCTACTATAACGCCAAGTAATCGGATTTAATTACGCAGTAGTTTAAAATACCGCCCACTTTGCTCTTAACTCTAGAGTGGAAATCATATATTAGCATGAGTTGGCCACGATTTAAGGTTTGTGATCCCTAGCTCGAGCCACTTGGTAAATGATTTAAAAGAGAAATTCGGCTCTTAACAAAAGAGTGTGACTTTCATTTCCTAGTTAGGATATTTTTTTGCTTGACGCCTCTTGAGCAAATGTTAATTATTACTTTATTAGTCCATTTTGATTTCGACTCTAAAGGGGAAAAACTGCTTGTATCACACTTTTATCAAGTAATGGATTTCCACTTAAGAAAAGCATAAAAAGGCATTCAATCTTCAATTGCCCCATACAACTTCTTAGTCGCTTATATCCCAGTTCAATAAAAGTGGAAAATATGGACAATTCATCTAGCAAGCAGAAGAATCGCCCAGGATTAGTAGCTTCGTTGGTTTCGACAATAATGGCACCTTTTAGTTCCCATCGCACGGCCAAGTTAATTAGCTCTTTGGATCGACCACCAATGACTGCACGCTTACTCTCAAGCGAGGTAATTTTTCCTAATCCCGCCAATGCCGCAAATCCAGCCGAAAAATCAATCACTCTTACAAAATGGGATGATCTCGCAAAGTCAATGACTGTTCGAATATTTTTTTTCTATCGAAAGTCGTTGGATCTGGATAAACTTCGACAGGCTCTAATAGTCGCATTAGAAAAAGAGTTCCCGATCTTGGCTGGAAGACTTATTTGCGAGGATAATGGACAATGGAAAGTACTTCTATGGGAAGAGGAACAATCGAGTGCAGGAGCTGAGTGGCGTGTAGCCGAAACAAGTATACCGTTTGACACAATAGTTCCGCAATTTACTTCCGATGGTGGGATCGAAAGAAGCTCTCAAGGAAGAGAAAAACCCAAGCTTATGTGGCTAATAGGCAATCCTTCATGTCAAATCTCTGATTATGACGGAAGCCAAGGAAATAATCGGCATCGCCTTTTTCGCGCTCAAGTTACAAGATTTCCAGGTGGTGAAACCTGCGTCGCTGTGAATATCCCTCATATATTGGTTGATGGCGATGCAGCATTTTATTTTATGAAACGCTGGGCACAGATATCTCAATCTCTTGATGTTATACCTCCCATTAATACGCTACCCAACCGCATTGATGCTATGTCGAAAATCACGAGCAATGCTGAGAAGGTTCCACGGGATTTCAAATCAACGTCAATCAAGAAATTAACCTGGTGGCAATCTTTGCTCATGAAATGGATGTTTTCTATTCTACTTCTCACGCAGGAGGAATCGGCTACGCATCAGATATTCATAACAAAGGATCAGTTGGCAAAACTCAAAAGAGAAGCCACCCAGAATTTCGAGACCAGCAAGGACACAACAGCGGATGTTCAACCCTTAAGAATTTCAACCCTAGACGCACTTTCCGCTCATCTATGGAGATGCTTTCAGTCTGTTTATCGCTCTTCTTCCCCAGTGAGCTTTTCTCATGCAGTCAATCTTCGTCCACGCTTAGCTGAATGTTTCCCGGATGGGGCGTATTACTTTGGAAATTTCTCAGAACCAATTTACACTGAGCCGATAGCCAACGTCGCAGAACAACCACTCAATGTCTTGGCTCATTCCATAAGAAAATCTATCCATAATTATGTTTCGCCAAGCAATCCTTCTGCACATATTCGCATGGTAAATTTTATTACTTGGCTTGTGACCCAGCCCGCCAATCAGAAGATGATATTTGGAGGAACTTTTAACGATACCCGTATGTCGAGTTGGCGCGATTTTCCCGCATATGAAGTGCAGTTTGCAGCATCCAAGGACGAGAATGGTGAGCAGAATATTGCCGAAGTCGAATTTGTCATGCAGCAAACGTCACCCGCACTTGGCATGGTTCTTGTGGTTCTTCCCTGCAAAGACGGAAGCGTATATTTGGATGTGTATGGAAAAAAATCAGCAATCAAAGACGTGATTAATGCTATGATTGATATATAGTAGATTTAATAAAAACTTGAATAGGTTCTAAGCATTGACTATTGATCTCATATTTTGTCAATAAAATCAAAGTAGCGATTATCTACCGGGAGAGAATTTTAATCTAAATATTAAGGTTCATGTGAGAATATCGCAACAGCTCTCATCTTCGTAGAAAAATCTTTATACACAAAATTTTGGAAGTAATTACTATAGAATACTAAATTTGTAAGTAAATATTCATCCACTTTTATTCATAAAGTTATACACATTTAGAATTTCAACACTATTAAAGTACGGTAATTATTACATGCACTACAATCCGAGTTAAATGACACTTCGACTACTGCTTTAATTGCTTAAAATTATATCACCTTACTATCTGCCAATATTGTGTCGGCTGATTTCAACCCCAGCATATGGACGAATAGCACTGGGAAATAGCCAGGGACAGCTGGGAAGATGGTAGCATCAACTACACGCAAGTTTTTCACACCACGGACACGGAATTTACCGTCTAGAATGGACATAGAATCAGAATCCGCTCCAAGATTAGCAGTACAGCATGCGTGATGGCCAAAAGTTTCTTTGCGCACAAAATTTTCAATTTCTTTGTCTGTATTGACATCAAAACCCGGCTGGACTTCTCTGTATCCACTAAGCAATAATTATTTCTTGGACTCTTCTCGGAGTAACCTAAGTTCTTGCGTGAAGTCCTTGATATCTTCATCACCATTCTTCGCAAAATAGTTGAAATTAATATCTGGCATATCGAAAGGATCGCCAGATGTTAAACGAACTACCCCCGGGTTAGATGTGTGAGCCTTGAGAATAATCTGAGTTACGCTATCAAAATTTTTCGGAATATCTTGCGAAAAGCCAACGTAGAATTTAGGAAAATAGCCAGCAACAGTGTAAGTAAAGATGTCTAGCTCTCCACGATTAGGCTGAGATTTTCGTAGCACTCCTCCTATGACTTCATTGAATGTATACGGTCCGGTACTCTTATTGACATACTGATTATAGCAATAGTCATCCTGCGTAGCTTGAAGTTTGCAGTTCTTTAGAAGATTAAATATTCTAGGGAATTTGATGATATACGACGTTTCGTAATGGTCTTGGAGGTTGCTCGCAACTCCCGATAAGTGAACTTTTGCATCTCAAATAATCTTGATCCCCTATTCTACTCAGCATAAGTAATTGAGGAGTATTGAATGCGCCTGCGGAGACAATCACTTCGCACCGAGCTTTTACAATACCGCCAATGGCGTTTTGGCGATTTGCATTAGTAGAGAGTGGACTAGCTTTAAATAGGTACTTTCCCTGCTTATATTCAACAGCCCGAGCTACTTTGTCATCGTCTATGATAACCCGGGTTGCAGATGTATTCGTCCAAATATCGAAATTTGAAAGTGAATTTGCAGTGTCGAGAATATATCCAGCAAAATTGCCGCACTCCATTGTATTAGGATCCACATTCATTGGCACAAAAGCTGTTCCCTCTACACTATTTCCTAACGCGCCAGCAAAATAGAAGTTAAGATAGTGCTTTGGGTTTCCAACAAAAGCTAAGAACATATTATATAGCTAAAGTGATAAAATAGGAAGATGAGAGGTGAGCTTTGGGTTGAATGAACACTTGGTTAAAATTTTACTTGAAGATCAATGATCCGCAATAAATTGAGGCTTGCAAGGCCAACTAACTTCAGGGGATTGTAATAACTTATAGGGAACCAGCCGCTTTTCCCATGCAATCCGGGAGATGCTTTTAGTGGATAATAATTTCGTTCCGTGGTTTTGAAATACATTTCCCGCATATTAGACTCGCTGAATGTTTGATCGCCAGTTAGTCTCACAAGACTATCAAAATTCCTCTTGCTCGGATAGACAATATTCAATGCATTATGGATAGAACAGCCTCCAAACGCCCCTACTCGCGAATAGAACACTTTTCCTTGATATTGAGTTGAGTTCTCGATATATTTATTTGGGAAAAATGAGAACGAAATTGCTGGATCTTCGTCGGCATGAGTGTAAAATAAAGGCACAGTGACATTTTTATCAACGTGTGCTGGCCCCGCTTCCATCAATAATGTTGAAAATCCTGCTTTGGCAAGTTGTATCGCTACCAACCCGCCAGCAGATCCTCCTCCAACTATAATATAATCGTATTCTGCTGTATAATTGCTATTGATCCATGCTTGAGCATCGGCAGTGGTGATTAGGACAACAATAATTAATGCTTTCAAAGTTCTTAGTATGTATTTCATAGTTTAAAGTATATTGAATTTTATTTTTAGCTCGATATTTACGTTCACGATTTATATTAAAATTTCTAGACATTGTATTTGCCAATCCAGGGATGGTTTCGAATAGCATATTTAAGAAAATTTTAGCGTAAATGGCAAACTAAACCTTTTTAACTAATTGCTTTACTTTAACCTTGAAAAACCTACATCCTATAAATCTTTAAAGGAACCTTGCTTGCTTCCTTGCTGAGCAGTTAGCCAAATATTTTATTCAAAACGCAACTTAAATCTCCATATGAATTGCATATATCAAGTTTGATAAATACTTCGATTTTTAAATGATTGATTTCTTACCTGAAAATTGGACAAAAAGATATCAGGATCTCAGGGTTCTGGTTGCTGTAGACGCCAATAGGGCTTTTACAAAAATAATTTCAAATAACTATGACAAAAGGAATTTAAGAATTTAGCTTTTATTTTAGATTAGTTGAAGCCATTCAAATAATCCAAAATAGAAGCTAAAATAAAAGCTATGTGTTTTCGTCACTTGAAAATGTCTTAGTTTAACAATAAATTAGATCCTGACATTTTATTATTGGTGTTCCATTATGAAATGAAACCTTATTTAATTCGCCTAGAATAAATGTAAATCTCAAAAATTTAAAAATTTCAGTTCTATGATATTATTAATATTGATATTATCTTAAATAAATATAAAGGTAATTATTAACATTAAATTAAAGATTAGACCCAAAAATGCAAATTTTGTGATAAGTTAATAAATTAAATATCAACTTTTGCTGCAACATTAAGCGGAAGATTAGATGTAACATTTTGATTAAACTGCCTAATGAATCCTTTAAGGCGGTTCTCTTGTGCGCGTACTTCTCTCACATTACCACCGTTCATAATAATCCATTGCTCAGGAGTACTCTTTGGCTCTCTAAGAATCTTGGGTTTAACATTGGACAAGCGGGTACTGTTTCTAGTTCCTTCAGCGGCAGAAAACTCAGCTTCTGCATCAGCAGCAGCTACATTCCTGGAGCCGGAATATTCATTGTAAACGTAACAATAGCCATCGCTTGTTGTGGACATAGCTGACCCTACACGTACATTAAATGGTTGCATTACTTCATTTAATGTCACATAAGTGCCATCCTTATTTCGGCCCTCGTATTGATTCGCTAATCTTGGATTTCGCTTTTGCCAGTCTGCCCATAACTTGTCGATAAAGGCGTGATGCATATAAAAAAGAGGGCTGAAAAAAACATTAATACCCTTGTTTACGCTTACAATGTGACAACACTTACTCATTTGGGCTAGCCATGGTAAACATATCACCTCCAATTCCAACATGAATACCACTGTGAGGATTGCCTTCTAATGCTCTACGTAAAGTATCGTATCTATCACTGGTCAATATTATGTTCTGGAGAGCAACGGTGTCAACCACGTTGTCTTGCAAATTGATATTCCGCCGGAGACAATGTGGGTAGTAATAATTGTTGCCATAATAATAAACCCTCCAATTGGCAAACGCTCCAGTGTTGACACAATTACCATTTCCCCCAAACCATTCATTAGAGAATATCCTGCTCGAAGTAGGATTACTTGCATCTTCACCCCAGTTCTACATTGAAAAAACATTTAGGAAAATATATAACTTCATTGAATGTAAAGTATAATTACCCAATAAGGGAGCACAACTCTGGGGTTGATGCTTTGAAGTGCTCTTTCATACTCTCGTAAGAAGTAGCGATGCCAAGGAAGAAATTGAGGCTGATAATGGGCGTTTTCTCTTGCTACTTGATGAATCCTGACCAATCGATCGAATCGGGTTGGTCTAACGCCCTGATTTAATGCTCTTACAGCGTTTAAGAAATCTCTTCGTTCTTGGTCAGAAAATTGTCGGAATTCTTTCCGCACCGAAATCGAACTGCAGGCGGCATTAACGATTGGGAAGAGTGAGATAAAAATAACTACCAAAACGATATTAGAAATGGAATTTGGTAACGAGTTGGGAGAGAGAAAAGAGTTCAATTTCATTATTGCAAGGAACGTGGTAGAAATGAATGGTAGTGATGTAATACTAGTATTATATGATATATGAGAAAAATGAACGACTTGAGTTAATGTTTTTATTTTAGAAGTCTCTTTTTATATCGTTAAATGAGCGTGTTGGCAAATGAAACTGGTTAAACATTAGTTAATTCCTTGAAGACTTGTACGAATTTAATTTTCGTGGGAACCATTGTCGTCAAATAAATTAGCAAAATAATCAAATCCATTGAACGAAGAGCGTCATTACAATAATATTTCACTTTGGTTGTATAAGCCAAGAGCATAGTTTCAGATCTAAAACAAACATATCAAATCTTAGACTTGCCCTAGAAAGTTTTGCTTTGAAAATTGGTTCAGTTCATAATTTGCCACCTATATTTTTTAATAATCCTACACAAATCTTGGAAAAATATAACGAATGATAGATTAATTGGGGGCAAGAAATATATTCCGCTTCTTCTTCACATGAAATAGGATAATATTAGCGTTGGTTATATGTCATTATTTTAATCTTTTCAAAAAATTTAATACATTCCGATATAAGATATGCTTATTTCTATAATACTTGACAGAAACTTTGAGACTCGATTTAGGTATCGAGACATTAGTTTTGGCAGGCGCATGCACTGACCCAATAACTCGACGCATTCCTATTCAACGTTATTTTTACAAAACATAAAAGTTAACCACACACACCACGAGAAACATAAAACCCTGAGAATTCAAGGAATTGTGTAAAGTATCTTTATTGGTTTATTGCTGCGCGCTTGGACAACTACATAGTGTTTCAAATCGCCATCACCAGGAACTCTGCTTTTCTTCTTTCGTGGGAATTAATTGGCAAATATATGCAGCCTTACACTAGTGCCCTGCTTTGTTTTGTTATTGTTTATTACAAAACTACAATTATGATATATCGGTTAATAACAATAGATATGGTTGTATTTAATAAATTATCTAAGCTTGTATATATGCAGAGAAAAATCTAGATTATGATGGGAACTATAATGTAATTCTCATATTAAAAACGCTGGAGTAATTATTACGGTGAATTTTTTCAATTAACGTATTATTAAGAATTTAATTGAAAGGCAAATGTTTAGGATTCAAATTTCATATTCCAAGCAATAATTTCTACGCTTTTCTCTATTGAGAAAAGTAGTTGATCATAGAACAATAAGATAAATATACGTCAATGTGATATAATTGCTGTTTCGTGATTAGGAGATGACTTAACGATGAGATAATTAAACTTCTACATTTATAATGGCTTTTATTGAAAATATTTGCGTAGCATTATGTCACATCACCTATGGTTGTGGTAGCACTGCCTTAATTTTCTTCCTTCAGTGGAAACAATGCAAGCACTGCTATTCATCGGATTAGAAACCATTTGTTGTTTCATATATTTAAGTTTGCGATATATTATAGATGAAAAAACAAGAAATTATTTTTCATGCTATCATCATTTTTCTTCAGAAGTACATAGTTAGTCTAGAAACTTCAATTGCTGTATCTAATTTGACTTATGGCATATTCTTTTAATGCCCTTGACTTGCGTTGATAAACGTCAGACCATAAGAATTCCATGTAAGGCGCAGGGGATGTGAAGAGATTATGCA
The DNA here is from genome assembly GCF_041956535.1 of Calcarisporiella thermophila. Taxonomy (NCBI): domain Eukaryota; kingdom Fungi; phylum Calcarisporiellomycota; class Calcarisporiellomycetes; order Calcarisporiellales; family Calcarisporiellaceae; genus Calcarisporiella; species Calcarisporiella thermophila. The sequence continues at coordinate 40,387 of NW_027192193.1, forward strand.
TATTTTTCCTATTCTTTCATAAAAAAAAAGCTCTTTATTGAAATTTATCCCAAGGACGTTTATTGATAAAGACGAATCAAAGATCGTATGTTTATGCGTTGGATATAGCCAGTCAATGACAGAAGTTACAGAATAAGTAAGCAGCTGTACTAGTAGAGAATATAGACACGACAAGACAGAGAAAGACAATGAGACAAAGAGAATGGCTGTAGAGAACCCAGATTAGACAAGATAAATACAGTGCTAATGGAGAAAGTAGACACTACAAGCAAGAAACGGTATTAGTGGAGAGTCCAGACATATTTATGCTGGTGGGGAGAAAAATGATTTTGTTATACAGCAGTGAGAGGTTGAGTGCGATTCTCAAGACGGAGTTGGGACTGAGGCTTGATATTCAAAGGTGTCCTGGGTAAAGGTCACGGATTCAACTATAATGTTCAATCAGTTTCCCCTTGACAGTTTATTGATGAAATCTTTTTTCCGGTCCTGTTTCATTGCTGTTCATCCCTTGGACTTTACTCCTCATGTAGTTCATGGTCAATATATTATTCACAAGGCTATGTTGTGGCTCGCTACGACTGTCCAGATTACTTGTGGCTGCTTATGTGACTTCTCCGTAGCAAAAGCCATTTCCACATAACACTTTTGACGTGTGCTAAAGAAGGGGTGCGTTGTAAGTTAAGATAGCATATGCGAATAGTAGTGGTTTCACGGACAATAGTTTGTTACAATTTAATATTCCGTAGCGAAACTTTGATTTAGCCTTCGGGTTATATTATCTGTCTTACTTTACGTAACTTGGATATTTTAAGTGTATATATAGCCTTTAGATCCTATTCTTTGTAACAAAAATTCAACAAGAAGTAACTAGAATATTATTAGTTATATTTATACTTTCAATCTCCTTTCGAATATCTCCTTAAATCATTCAGAGCACACCAAGTTTCTGCTGTGAAACATGGTGTCTCTAACCAAAGAGTAACTGTAACAGAACAATAGTCGGTCGGATTATCACCATGAGAATCGAGCGATTCAGAATAGCTCATCAATGACTTAAGGCTAAGTTCGAAGTAGCCACCTTTGTTGTTTTTCATTGTTGATCAGTTGTTTATTGTCATTTGTTATTACCTTAATTCTTTGGAAATTTTATATTTTCTCACCTTTGTGTTATATTTTAGAACGAGCTGATTAAACAAACTTTTTAACAAAAACAGAACAAGCTTGAATAAAATTATTAAAGCGGTAGTAATTTGCCTAAAATCTATTAAACTAACATAGAAATAATTGTGCATAAAGCTAAAGAAGGAGTTATTTGTGGCTTGAGTGGCGCAGCTATGACTGTCTATAGGAAATACCGATATTAATGGGGTGGTTCACGCTACCGATTTTTCTGATTATTCGCTTAAAATTAAGCGAAATCCTGCATTTTAACTGGCTAATTTGGTTTCAGCAGAATACTCAGAAAATCGTAATAATCGCTTGAAAATAATCACCTCTCGAGTCGCGTTTTTGGCTGAAATGAATTTATCATAACTCGATTCACTAGTTAAAATATCTTATCTTTATCACAGTGGGAAGTTCCATTAAATTATGCATGATGAAGATTTAGTACATTACAGGGGTTACCCAGACAATATCCAGGGTTCAATAACAAGGTTCAAAGAATTATATAGATGAACTACTATAATACGAAAGGAAAAAAAAATGCTCCATTAATACAGCTTGGTTATAAAAGATTTATTAGAAGATCGGTTTACTTTTTTTAAAAATGAAAACGCGAAGTGGTTCTACATTGAGCTCTAAAGGCGTTTCAATATCATCTTCATCTCTCCATTCACATACGGCGACTGGCAATCGACGAGCCAAATGGACAGCTAAGGAGATTGATACATTGATCGCAATTGTAGAAGAATATTGGGATACGTATATAAAGGGGATTAAAATGGAGATATGGAAGCGTGCGTCAAATAAGCTCGGCTTTACTACACAACAGTGCAAGAACAAATACGACTCGCTCCTTAAACTCTGGGTAGCTGTTGAGAAAAAAGAAGGCATGACTGGATCAGATGTTCAAGTGGTTGAACACCGTGATCATTTTGAAAGATACCATGGATCAAGGGAGAATGTGTCACCTTCCTACAAGATTCCTGGGCCTGAGTATAGTACCTCAACTATCAGTGTAGATGATCAAAATCTAGGCAGAATTATCAGTGAATCTGTTGAAAGGTGAAAACTAATTTTTTTAGATACAATACAAAATTGTATTGGACGTATATCCGACGTGCCTCATTGAAATATTCTCCGATATTGATAGAGAAGAAAACAACTTAAGTACGATGGATAATGAAGTCGGCCCAAGCCAGGAGAGCCATTTTGAGGACGCGGAGGATGTATCTGATGTAGAGTGGGCAACCCCACCAACGTCTGTTAGCAATCGAACAAAATCTCAAATTGCTAAATCTAGCGGTAAAGGTTCAAAGAATACGATGGAAGTACTTAATGAATATGTAAAAATAATGGCAGACAAAAGGGAGTCGAAGCGCCGTAAAGAGGAAAGCCAGGCACACTTGAGTTATGAGGCGGAGATAAAGAAGTTACGATTGCTTAACCAAAAGCTAGAATTGGAACGAAATAATATAGAGTTGGAGAGAATTCGGAACACTGAAGAAATTAAATTTAATAATAGGAGGTTAGATATTGAAATGAAGAAGCTAAATAGAAATAGAGCGCAGGAGGATGAGTAAAGTACAACGGCTTGTTCATATTCGTACTATCTAACTTTTAGCCATTAACTTCAACTCATCAATTCGTTTAACTCTTGTCTTCACCTATATTAATTTCCTAATAATTTCCGAACAATTCACTGTTAATGTAATTGTGTTGGTACGTGTATGGTAATCATAAGTCCAATTCAATAAAGCATCCTGGTCTTTCTAAGGAACCGGATTACCAGTTAGCACCTACTACATTATTATGGAAAGTGCACCGGATTATATCTGATTAAGAATTAATTATGAAAGTGATTACAGTATGATCAAATGATAAATTACAACACCGAATATTTAGTACATTGAACCCAAGCTTAACAAAATAAATACCCTTGTATTGTGTCATATATACATTGAATGGTTAATCGTAGCCGTTTCTTAATAGCACCTCTGTCAACAAGTTACTTCGCTTTTCTTTTCCCAAAGCACGAGCACTTCTGTCATAATCCGTATTATAGGTCAATTCATCATCCATTTCTTCCAATATATTCCCCTCATCAACCTCCCACTCATCTCCAAAGGATTCAACAAAATTGTGCAGCATAATTCCACAATGTATCAGCCTACAATTACTCTCCATGCCCTTCAAGCGCAATGAATAGAATGCTGGGAAGCGGTTCTTGAGACGACCAATAGCTCTTTCAATAATATTTCTAATTTTACTTGAAAATATCGTATTGAATATTCTCTCTTGGCGATTTTGTGGAGATCGAAAAGGCGTGATGCAAAAAGGTGAAATGGGATAAGCCGAGTCACCGATAATGTATTCGGGTGGATGCAGTAACACCTCATGTTGCCGAAAAAATTGAGAATTCACATAAACTTTAGCGCCATGGACCGACCCAGGCCAGCCAATTTCATAGTCGATAAAGCGAAAATCCGAATCAACAATTAATTGAGCCTGAGCTGCATACTCTTTCTTTCGAGACCAATACGTTTCGGGATCCTTGCTAGGTGCGAAATTAAGACGAAAATGTGTCCCATCTATAATTCCTACTACATCTGGAAGGCCACTCATATCAAGGAACCTGTTTTTAATCTCCTCCTTTCTTCTAGTATTTGGCCAGGTAACATATTCGGGGCGTAGTGATTCAATCGCGAGGGTAATTCGTTTTGTGACTTTGATGACAGTACCTTCTGCGATCGGATATTTTGAGGCTAAATCGAAAACATCATTGCCATTGGAAAGCCTACACTTTCGCCTTTCGATTTTAAAGGACATCCACCCATTGTGAGGTAAGAGCTGTTGTTTATGGGGAGAGAGAGCGTTTCTTCAATGTTGAATTTCTGGGTGAGATCTAATTTGCCGTCCAGACTTCTCCATACTCTCAGTAGGTGAGACCATATTCCATCTGTTCGGATGAGTTTGCGTTGTGTGTACTGCGTTGCCAGAATACCCATTCCTATTCCAGCTGGAGCGTAGAACTTTTCGAACATTTGTATAGTGAGTTGTACCCAAATTGGGCGGATTCCAGTAGACATTGCAGTAGCCATTCTTTGAAACCACGTGGCCAGTATCGCGTCAGTTTGATACTTCGGGTTAATGAGTCCCAGGCCTTGTCCTGATGGTTGTTGGAGGATTTCCATAGATATCTATGGGCGCCTTCCTCCCCAGATAAAGCTCCTTATGATACTGTTCACGCACTTTAGGAATTTTGGTGGAGGAGGTATAAGTTGAGATATGTACCATAGTTTAGAGAGCAGGCGGAAGTTTACAAGATGGACTTTTCCTATCAGTGATAGTGATCTCGTTTTCCATGATTCGACGGTCTTTTGTAACTTGGCTCTCAGTTCTTCGAAGTAGCTTTCCCTCGGGAAGATGCTCTTCGTGCTAAAGGGTATTCCTAGCAGAGTGAAGGATTCCTCTTCCTGTATATAGCGGCATGGTAGTTGTAGGTGCATCCTTGTGAGTTGGCTTAAGGGGACTGCTTCCGATTTCTGGCAATTGACTTTGGAGTTGGAAGTTCGCTGGAATCTGTCTATTACCTCGAACAGTGTGTCGGCGTCTCGTTGATCAGCTACTGCCACCGTGATATCATCCGCAAAGGCTGTTGTTACAATACTCGGAATGTTGGGTATCTTTATTCCGCTGATCACGCTCCTTAGTTTGATTAGGAGTGGCTCTATGGCTATATTGTATAGGAGTGGAGAAAGTGGATCCCTTTGTCTTACCCCTTGATTAACTGGGAATGTGGTCCTCGAATGGCAAGGATCCTTGGCTCGATGGCCAACTCCTCATTGGTTAAAATTACCACACTTCACAACATTTCATGTTGCGTCGAATATATGTCTAATAAGGTCTGTCCCGACAATCCTCTAGCTATCCCTAAGCTTTTGATTGTCCTTCCTTAAACACTTCAGAAGACTAATAAACAACACAAAGTGGTTTGTAAACTAATCCAGTTCTATCTCAATACAAAATAGCACGTCTTTTATTGTAAATGAAATATCGGTCTTTTTATACTGTTGTTAACGTATCACATAGGGAAAAATATAAATAATAAAAGTAATAAAATGGAATCATCTCAATATAATAAAGTTATCATAAAATAAGGTTGGCGTAATAAACAACTGTATAATATTAAATATTAACACAAAAGGGCTCAGTTAAAGAAATAAAGATAATAAAGCGATCAAGTCACAAAAGCTAAGCCTCCGTTCTCTACTACTGCGCCATTGATACATTTAGTTCCAAATTTCCTCACAACATTTGTTAGAATCTGCGTAGTACATGCGAGGATAGTTAAGATAATTACTGGTTTATTAAACAAGAATACTATCTGGAACTTAGGATGTCTCCCTTTACTATAGCGGGAGTTCTGTTCAATATATACTAAAAGAATTACATTACAACGATTACTTAATAATGCTCCGATAATGCTCCGAAATAGCAGGTCTTGAGGGATTACGTGGCTTGGCTTGGTTGTCCTACTGCAGATATCTCGATACGATTCCAACACATTCTGTTACGTAGAATATAAGATAGTATATAGAATAAGGATAAGATATTCGTAATCTCAGAAGTTTATCAATGTTTCTCTTTAATGTAATTCTTCTCTTATTTTAGTTATACTCAGTTTTAGTTAGAAACACTATATAAGTCTTAATGTTCCTTTTGTAATAAGAAAATACAGGATTCAAGTTCTTTATTTTTCTATAATTTTTTGGTCTACTTCCCACTATCTTAAGTGCGTGTTCTGCATCAAGGACTGCAGAAAACTTAAGATAGTAATCTTTTTTTTTTTTTGATCAATCAATGGAAACTTTTATTTAATTTCCATATATTACATGAAGTTAATGTCAATGGACTTAATGCGATATAGGTCCTTGATCGATAGACTTTCAATCGATATGCGTGTATCGCAGTTGTCACGTATAGCATGTACGTGAAACCGATGTAATCTTTTGTACTTATCGTAAGGGCGGTCTTTTCAATAACCAAGACTCAGCTTCTGATCAAGTGGATAGCAGCCACAAACTAAGAGTAAGTGCTGGTGGGGGAAGTGGGATTCGAACCCACGCCGTTCTCATCGGCATCCCAGGAATAGTCCACTAAACTAACCCTCCCCCGACTTAAGATAGTAATTTTTTTTTGATCAATTAATGGAAACTTTTATTTAATTTCCATATATTACATGAAGTTATGTCGTGTGCTAGAGAAGGGATATGCTGTAAGCTAGGATAAATAGGCGAATAGTAGCGGTTTCACGGACAATAGTTTGTTACTATTTAATATTCCGTAGCGAGACTTTGGTTCAGCCTTCGGATTATATTTTCTGTGACTTACTTTACGTAATTTAAGTGTATAAATAGTCTTTAGATCTTAAGTGTTGTAAGGACAAGAAGTAACAAGAGTATTATTAGTTTCTTTATATTTTCAATCTCTTTTCAAATATCTCCTTAAACTATCTTGAGCACACGAAAGTTAATGTCAAGGGGGAGGGTTAGTGTAGTGGACTATCCCTGGTATGCCGACGAGAACGGCTTGGGTTCGAATCCCACTTCCCCCACCAGCACTTACTCTTAGTTTGTGACTGCTATCCACTTGTTCAGAAATTGAGTCTTCATTATTGAAAAGATCGCTCCTACGATAAGTACAAAGATTACATCGGTTTCACGTACAGGCTATTCACGACAACTACGATCCACGCAAATCGATTGAACGCCTATCTATCAAGGACCTATATCTCGTCATGTTAAGTCCATTGACATTAACTTCATGTAATATATGGAAATTAAATAAAAAGTTTCCATTGATTGATCAAAAAAAAAAAAATGAAGTTAATGTCAATGGACTTAACATAACGAGATATAGGTCCTGGATCGATAGACGTTCAATCGATATGCGTGTATCGTAGTTGACGTGAATAGCATGTACGTGAAACCAATGTAATCGTTGTACTTATCGTAAGGGCGATCTTTTTAATAATCAAGACTCAGCTTCTGATCAAGTGGATAGCAGTCACAAACTAAGAGTAAGTGCTGGTGGGGGAAGTGGGATTCGAACCCACGCCGTTGACTTAAGATAGTAATCGGATAAGCGTGATACGTACATTATCTCAACACCTCCCAACCTTCCACACAACAATTCAACAGAACGATCCGAATTGGTCCAGTGGCTAGGATTTCCCGCTCTCACCGGGACGGCCGGGGTTCGATTCCCCGATTCGGAGTAGTTTTTTGCGTTTTTCTCATTATTTTTTGATGTTTTTCTCCCCTGGAAGGGCATAAGGACGTTCCCCTCGTCGAGAGGAACCGATTGATACCCTTTTTGTGGGGAGTTTCTGCAATTTTTGCGGAATGATCGTAGATGATGAGAAAATCGACGCTGATGATGGCGATGGTGACTCCGCCAAAACAGCTCCGAATGTCACGGGAACGGTTCAACAGGGACCACTGATGTGTCCTGACCTCGTGGGGACAGGATCTCTCCGCCATCCGAGCTGTACGCGGTTCATCTGAGGCTCGGAGACATGGAGCCTTCATTCACATGATGAGGCATCGAGCGACGACGAACCAGACCAGAGAGCACCACCAGGCGTTGCGCCAAGTCCCAACTAATGCGAGCGAGAACGCGAGGACCACGTAAGGCGCGTTGCCGCACTGTCTAATAGTGTGGAGACGCGGGGGACACCCCCGCGTACCCCCATTATTAACAGAAACCCTGCGGACCGGCTATGGAGGAGAATGGCAAAGGTGGAGACTGAGTCAGAGTCAACACGACCGTTGACGTGGGATGCTAGCCGCCACAGGATAGCCACGCACGACAATCCGGTATCGACGCTATATGGAGAGGAAGGCACCTCTCACCGGGACGTATTACCCCAACTT
>NW_027192193.1:49222-106171 GCF_041956535.1 Calcarisporiella thermophila
GATTCGGAGTAGTTTTTTCGTTTTTTCTACTTCTTTTTTGCTCCTTGCACGCGTCCGATGCCTCCAAACGATCCCCCCAACTGCGACGCATCATTTGATACCCGTTTGGCCAGTGTACGACAAGTTTTCGACGAGTTGGATCGCGATGACGAGATTGCGGGCTCAGATGAGCGCGAGCACATTGATGCCAGCACTGACCCAAACGAGGAGATAGACCGCGTCCCAAAAACCCCTCCCCCCAGGTCCCCACATGTCCTCCCCTCGAGCGATTTGGGCGCACCCATCCCTTGCAGCCAGCGCCGCAACCTCATCAGTGATGATGACCGCTCCGTGGCGCAGCAACGCGAAACGCGACCCACCCTCGACGACTCACAGAGGCGCAGCTCCCAATCCCATGTCATCGTCTCCAAGGCGAGAGCCACGGCCAGCGTCCACTGCCCGGCTCCAGACTGCGAATACTGGGGCTTTGTGCCGAGGACAATCACTCGCCACTACCAGCAGACCCATGGAGGCACTCTAGACTTCCAATGGACCTGCTCGGAGCCCGGTTGCAATCAAGTATCCTGCAGCCAACAGAAGATATGGGATCACGAACAGGAGCAACACAACCTGCCCTGCTTCGGAACGCCTCCTCTCCACCCATCCGATGTCCCTACAGGAACAAGGATCTTGGACTACCGCGTCCCGACCAACGCATCCCGCTTCCCATGCCCCTTTACAGACCAATGCTCGCATTCGTCAGCGAGGTGCGACGTGCTGACAAAACACGTGGAGACTATTCACAACGTCACCATCCGCCAGGTATGGCTCCGCCCTAGACCATATTGTCCCTACGAAACCACAGAGAAGAGGATCGTGATGAAGCACGTAAAATATGAGTGCCGAGCCAGGGACACGGGAAGCAACCCAATCGTCGAGCCGCCCCCAGCTCAGCCCGATACATGCCCAGGATGTCGCCTCGAAACAGGATCTTCCATCGAGCTGCGCAAACACATGCGCATACACCCTGGCCTCACAAACCTAGAGAGCGGAAGGCTATTCGGCCCACTCTCTGAGCAGGACCAGATGCTGGTGGAGCAAGCGATTGGCGACGTTGGTTACGAGATAGTAGACGTGGTCCACTACCTACGACTCCACCGAACGTGGAGAAGCCCAGCAAGGATCCAGGAGGCTGTACGGAAGGTAGCCAGTCGCCCACTGAACCAAAGGTTTCCTCACATGAAGGTGCCACAAAATGATACGACCAGATCCATTACGGAGGTCAACTTTTCATTCTGGCCCATCGTTCACGGAACCAGAAGAACAGAGCGAACTACCCTAACCCCGACGACGAAGAAACCACAGAGACACCCGACCCATACGTCCCAAGCACAGAGACGAGGGAAGACCCGCAAGAGGAGGCAAACGAGCCACCACTACGACCTCCTCCTCCCATAACTACAAGCTCCTGATATCAACTACGAGTGCCCCTCTTCAGGAACAAGGAGAATCGAGATCAAGCAGAGAAACTGATCGACGCCATAGTCCGGCGCCATTTGGTACGAGACTCGGACTCCTGGGACACAGTAGAAAGGAAAGATGCTGGACTTCGAGATGCGCTATGGCAATGCATCCAGGAACTAACAAGTCCACAGAGCCAACGCGGGGAAGAACAAGGGGAAAGGGCACTCAGAGCGCAAGACACGGAAAGAGATATCACCGCAGAACTAAGGGATCCGAGGCTTCCACGACGCGAACAGAGGCGGCTTCTGCGACAACGGGCAGAACAGCGCCAAGAAAATGGCTCCCTGTACTTCCAACGGAAATACCAGCACAGACCAAAACAGGTTTTCGAAGAACTAACGGACAAACCACGCTCGCCTCCATGTCCAATACCGTGTACAAGTCTAGAGGAAACTTTCCGGACGAGATACGCAGAGGACCAAAACGGAACACTCCCTCCACTAAGCCCACGAACGACCCAAGAAGCAACAGAAATCAGCCAAACCGAGATCCCGGAAGAGGTGGTCCCGGAAACACAGGAGATCTGCCACACAGCCCCGGCCCCAAACGAAGCTGGAGAAGTCGACCGGGTGACCGATGAGAACAGCACAGAGGAGCAAGACAGAGGATGGCGCCTCCGAGAGCCCACGATAGAATCGGTGGAAACCAGATTGAGCGCTCTCAACCAAACCTCTAGTGCAGGCCCAGATGGCATTACCTATGCGATCTGGAAACTCTTCCCGTCATTGACAACATGGCTGGAGGCAATCTTCCGAAAATGCTTCCAAGAGGCACGGATCCCAGCCCAATGGCGGATCTCCAAAACAATACTCCTGCTAAAGAAGCCGACAGCTGACCCTCTAGACATTGGCAACTGGAGGCCTGTGAGTCTGATCACAGTCGGAAGAAGAACACAGTCGGAAAGCTATACTTGAGCGTTCTGAACCACTGCATCCGAGAGACATGTTCCACACACCGGCTCCTCTCTGTGAACCAGAAAGGATTCATGCCCGTGTCGGGCTGCATAGAACATGACTTTACCATCCACACATACATCAGGCAGGCTCGCCGCAAAAGCCGAGACATCTACATTGTAAGTTACGACTTCAAAGATGCCTTCGGAGCATTAGACCACTCCATAATCCGACAGGCGATAAATGGACTGGGGTTCATTGAAATAGCCCAACGTCAGATCATGAGTATGTACGAAGATATCGGCTTCTGGGTGGAATCGACCGAAGGATGCACCCCAATCATCCCACAAAAACACGGAGTGAAACAGGGGGATCCCAGCTCACCCTTGATCTTCAACTTGTTCCTGGAATATCTATCCCGTAAACTCAATCGCATCACCACCACCCCAAACATCCCGACTAAGCACCTGCTTTTGGCCGACAACCTCATCACCATTGCCGACAACCCGAGCACATGCCAAGCACTGCATGAAGAGGTAGTGGAGTTCTGTCACATGACTGGAATAGAGATCCAGGCTCGCAAATGTCACCTCCTAGCGAATCAAGCAGCTGGGAAAGTGAAACGTACGGTGGACAGGTCCTTAAAGCTCACCATTCAAGATATCGACATCCCTACGATCAAGGCGAGAGATTCATTCAAATACCTCGGGAACAAAGTAGGCATGCAACGCAACGGAATCTACGGCCAATTCCACGAGATGCTCAAAGACACCGAAACAGTGCTGATGAAGGTGGCCGACTCCCCACTGCGAATCCACCAGAAACATCACGCGATTCGCACATTCGTAATACCGAAATGGGAATACTTTGTTCAACTCAACGGATTGGGGGTTCACCACGCCAAACTCCTTGGACAAGCACTCAGGACGGCGATTCGCAAGTACTGCAAGCTGCCCACACATGCCTCGATGGCGTTCTTCCACACCGACAGAGAGAACGGAGGCCTCGGCATGCCGGATCCATGGACATGGGCGTGCTCCACACAAGCAGTACACGTGGCGGAACTACTGAACTCCAAGGACCCGACGGTTCGCAAGCTCGTGGTGGACTCAATCAGAAGTATCATCGAAGCCCGGTACCCAGGTGTACCGCATACGATGGAGGAACACACGCTGGTCATGTCCTATCTGGGAGGCAGTTTGGAACATCTTAAACAAGGAAACTACATAGACTGCTTCGACCTCATTGCGCACGTCCCACGGGCCATCAAAGCGACAAGGATGAAGATTACGTACCATACATATAAAGGCTACGAAGTAGTCCCTAACAACCCCCCACAGGTAGCGGAGAATCAACCCGGCACGGAAAGAGAAATAAAATGGCCCAGAACGCTAACAAAGGTCGCAAGGGTGAAAGCGGCATGCCGACAGCATATCGCGGAACACTGGGCCTCACAACCGCAGCAAGGTCACGCACTAGCTACACTGAGAAACCCCCACTCCAACGCGTGGCTGACCAACAGCGACCTATACCCGGCTGCATATCGATTTGCCGTCAAGGCCAGGCTGGACCTTCTCCCTCACAACAGGAACAAACAGAGATGGAAACAACGAGACACTGCAGATTGCCCCCACTGTGGAAGGATGGAGACCACCCACCATATCCTATCCGTCTGCCCTAGATACCGGCCCATCCGCACCGAACGGCACGACAAGATAGCGGAGCGCCTTGCGAGAACAGCAAGGTATAACCACCCCGACTGCGAAGTGTTCGTTAACCAATCACCACCAGATATCCAAGCGGACCAACTACGGCCAGACCTGGTTATCGTGAACAGAACGCTAAAACAGGTCAAAATCCTGGACGTTGCCGTTACCGCCCAGTGCGACGACCAATGTTTAAACGAGAAACGAGAGGAGAAGGTCACCAAATATACCGCCATTAATCAGCAATATGAAGACCTAGGCTTCAGCACTAGACTCGACGCAGTGGTGTTTGGAGACCTCGGAGGATCAGACACACGGAATACAACCATTTTCACGCAGATCCTAAAGTCGCCGAGATCTTATGCAGACAAGATGCACCGCTTTATCGTCGCCGACATCCTACGTGCCGGTCAAAGAATCTGGGCTCAACGTAGCAACCTCTCTCTCCCGGCAGTAAACAACAACAGATACATCGCCGACAGTAGAGACACAGCGCGAAATGTTGCTCCGACTACACAAGACATCGTACAAGCGACCCCAGTGACCCAAATCAACCGATTAATCGAAGACATCCGACACGGCAGAGAATAACAAAATAATAATAGAAAAAAAAAAATAAAAATAAAAAATAACAAAAAAAAACCAAAAAAAAACATAAAATACAATGAAGTTAATATTTTATTCCAATAACTAAAATAAGTTCCGCTTTACTCTATAGTATCATATTTTAACCCTATTATAATGTTAGTATTCTTTTTCTTCTCAGTACTTTTCCCTTATATTCACTGTTTTCCATCTCATATATCTGATATTGTGGAGACGCGGGGGAAACCCCCGCGGACCCCCATCATTATTATAATTTATCTTATTTCCTTTCTTTTCTTTGCTTTTTACTCTTTTACGCGCCCGCACCTCCAAGTGTTGTGCTTTAGTATTGAGACTTATTATTGCTTCTTCTCTGTCAATCAATACAAACGAAATAAAAATATTATGGGTTCGATTCCCTGATTCGAAGTAGTTTTTTGCATATTTCTTATTATTTTATTGATGTTTTTCTCCTCTTGAAGGGCATAGGGACGTTCCCCTCGTCGTGAGGAACCGATTGATACCTTTTTTGTGGGGAGTTTCTGCAATTTTTGCGGAATGATCGAAGATGATGAGAAAATCGACGCTGATGATGGCCATAGTGACTCCGCCAATACAGCTCCGAATGTCACGGGAATGGTTCAGCAGGGACCACTGATGCGTCCTGACCTCGTGGGGACAGGATCTCTCCGCCATCCGAGTTGTATGCGGTTCATCTGAGGCTCGGAGACATGGGGCCCTCATTCACTTGATGAGGCATCTAGCGACGACGAACCAGACCAGAGAGCACCACAGGCGCTGCGCCAAGTTCAGAATCTCCCGCCCTTAAACGTAGGATTCAAAGACCACCGTTTGAATAAGACAGTCGAGCCAGGATGCTAGTGAAGGCTAATTTACGACGCAACTGTTTACGACAACTAGCGATTCCCCAGACAATCCGATGTTCGAAGTACCGTCTACTTAGTCGGAAAAAAATTAGTACGGCCATAATGGTAGAGGGATTTTTCGTGTTAGCAATATAACGTTGCTGCACCCTTTGTTATACGTTCGACCTCGAGATCTTGACCAACCTTTAGCTATCTTCGCCAAGCCGACAAAGCGCACTCATGAGTTCCCGGAAAGCAGACTTCCTCTTCACTGTTGTCCATCTACCTGCCGAAATGACACTTCGATCTGAGCAAAACCTTGACTAGACCAACATCCTCTTGCTATAGTTGTCTCTGATGTCACGAGGCCTTTACTCATGACTTGGCTACAACCTCTATTTACCAATGGCCATTTCATCCGGCGACAAAGAACCAGACCAGAGAGCAGCAAATGGCGCTGCGCCAATTTACGGAGGTGGCACCACAACAGGGCCTAGATTAAGTGGTTATTTGTACATACACCGCGTGGTGGCCAGGTAGACCGAATTCGTCTATAGGAGGCTCAGCAGCTCGAGCCAACTGCCGACCGACGCCACTGGCTATCACCCGTGTTCCTGCGTCCCCGCGGGGGCTAGGATAGAGTCGGACGCATCAGGATAACAAAAGCTGGTACCAGACACCATGGACAAAACACAATTGGGAACAAGTCTAAAGGGCCTCTCAGGGAACCTCCCTACCGAAGATTCTATTTCGCCCGAAGGGAAGCACTGTGAGGACATAGCGAGCCTTGCACCCTACTTCCATCCACCTTCCCTCTTTGGAAGATGTCGAAAATGAGTTGAGTCGTGCTGACGAGGTGATACTGTGCCATTGCCAGGCTCAAATACTTAGTTTAATATCAATCTGGTTCCTGCTAGAAAAAAGTCAAAATAATTTTCTGCTACGAAATATTATACACTTTACTCAAGAAATAAGCTCTGCAATTTATTAACTTTTGAAATATTAACAAAGTTATAACTGGTTTTGTAAATAAAATAGCAAAAGGAGTCAATTATAGACTTCTCATAAGTGTAAACCGTTGCAAAGATTTTGCTTCCAAAGAGGTGTCTCTGCTGATTCTTGACCTTCAATGCCACGTTTGGAGAAAGGACTGGTGAAGCAGCCCAGCTCGGACTTGCCCGCGCGCATTTGGCAGATAAGTTCCTTTTTGCAAGTTGAGTCACACTTTCCTTCACGCCCGGCAGATCCAGTGCGATACAAGAAAAATTTGTCGAAGAGCTCATTATTCTTCTCGAATTGAACAGTAAGTGTATGCCACCAGGCTGGCGTTAATGGTGCATGGGGAGAATCAAAAGCATAGTCTTTACGAGCTGAATATTCTAGTTTCCATTCGGGCTCTTCGTCATTTTTCTCCCATTTGCTTGCTTGTGATATGTCGGCATAGTAGGTCAGAGAATCAACGACAGTGAATGTCTCTGCGTCTACTTTATACACACGATAGGTAGGGTTCTTATTTGTGTATGTCGTGACAGATGGTGCAATATATCCAACAGCTATAGCATGTTTGGCATCACGGTCGTCGTCAGATGAGTAGAAGACCTCAAACTCGTCACGGTGAGTGTGACCGAAGAATATTCCTGCTATAACATGAGGGCTATATCTTTGTACAATCTGATAGAAGAGGTGACTGTAATTATGCATGCAGTCACTTTGCCCGCTGGGATGATGCCCAAGAATCCAAACACGTTGACCTGACAAATAAATTCAAAAAAATTATTAAATGCAATTCATTAAAAAATATCAAACATATTTGTATTACGCACCGTTATCTTCGGCATCCTGCAATTCAGAGACGAGCCATGCAAGCATTAGGTTAGGATCAGGGTGATCTCTTGCATGGTCAAGCACATAAAAGTTGAGGGTGTAGCACCAGTTGGTATTTAAAGATATAACCTTTAGCTTGGGGTATGCTTCGGGAGTATAGGAATAAGAGCCTGTATTCTTAACCACTTGCTTAGCTGTGTCGGAGTCCAAGAATTTCTCCCATTGTTCTGCAAAGAATGGGTATTGTGGGTCGTCCTTTCCTTCGGGATAGTGTTTGGGAGGAGAAAGATTGATAGGAACGAAGTCGTGATTACCAACAACTGGGAAGAAAGTTTTGACTGCTTTGTTCAATTTTCGATGAAGACCATCCCACGTGCGCTTAATGTTTTTCTCTGCAGCTTCTTTGTCAGCAATCCTAAATGATTGACAAACAATCAGGATCTCCTACTATTCCAAAATATTGAATTGATCAAAAATCATACCAGATATCATGCGCAACAAGATCTCCGGTTAGGAAACCTAGATCAATATTATCTTTCTTTACAATGTGGTCAATCATATTATCAGCGAGCTATTACGCATATTTAAAAAAATTAGCATATCGAAAAACGTGACCCATTTTGTTATTGGAAGGAACTCACAAGCTGAGGGGTGTCACAGCTATAATCTCCCCAGATACTAGCTGGCCTCTTAGGGGGGTTGGATCCTGAGTCAGAACGACAACAAGTTGGACGGTCGCAAACTGCATCAGAACCAGGCTAACTCGTTGAAATTAAAGATGGTTAGCATTAAAGAAACAGCCGTAAAAAATAAAGAGTAGGCAGGACGATATATTACCTTATAGTGGCTGTCTACATGCCAATCGCTGAGATGCAGTACATTCAAAGTTTTACCGGAGTTCTTGGGGGCAGTAGCATCAACTGGTTTTGGTTTTGGGAACTGCATTTTTCCGGCAGTCGTTTCGGGATAGGGACAAACATCGAGTAGCGCAGCACAGAGTAACTTTCCATCATAATTCCTATCAAATTTGCTAATTACTTTGAAGAGCACGGGACCTTGTGTATCGACAAGCCCACGGCACTATTGATCAAAGTTACTCATTAAACGTGTCGGAGAGAGAGTATAGTGTGCTTAGACCTGTTGTGATACATACCGTAGTCTCATCAAATTTCTTTTGAACTTTACACACGCCGTGCAAAATTTCGTATAAAAGCTTTGGGCTATACTTATAGAGCGTGGCAACTGCAACCTCCGCACCGGTGCATGCGCGGCAGCTCACCGCCTTCTTTCCTTTCTCGATCAGGTTCAAAAACCAATTCTTGATAGAATTTCCAATGCCAAATGGATCTGCCCTTGCTGCGAGGATGATAGTGCGAGGGTGAGCATTGTGGAGATCGATATAAGAAAGGTTTCCGTCTGGAAGGAAGGAGAGGCTTGTCAAGTTGAAATCCTCGCCGAAGCCTTCATCATCAAACCCATTAGCTGGCTGGACGACCTTGGGCTTTGCTTCGGCACAGCTTGAAGAGAGGAGAAGTGTAATTAAAGAAAGGGCGAGAAGCACGAGGCTCGTTGATTTTTGCATAGTCAGATTATGTCTTAAAGACTGGAGGGATAAAGGGAGAGGGGGCGTGTTGAAGGAGGGAACGGGATTAAAGATAGAGTAAGTGAAGATTAAAAATAAGTAAAATAAAAATTATTACTACTACGAAACCAGAGAATTTTATCGTAGACTAAGCCCATTGCTCCAATATATATAGTCCTCATGGCTAAAGGTCGGTGCAACCTCATGTCTTTAGAGTATTAGTGTTATTTGTTGCTTATAAAGGCTCACAAATATAGACTGTATAACTCCGCTGTTTTACCAGCCAGTAGTACAATAAACATGCTCTCAAATGTGAATCCGAAAAACTGAAGTGAATTTCAATAAGCAATAAATCTACACGTTTATTGGCTTAAAATGTAAAATACGTGGTATCATACAAAGAACAGGAAATGACTCGCTTTGTGAAAAAAGAGAGTAGTGTAAGATTAAGAGGCGCCCTATCTCATTCAGCAAAAGCTATTGCGATACCGAGGTGATCCTTGAAATGGATTAGATTTGGCCCGAAGAAAGGAATCAGATAAATCCTATTTCCATTTCCAGAAATTTAGCTCAAACAATGTATTCAAAGGCTTAGTTTTAAAGTTGTGGCACGATTGGTAAGAACTAATTGGGCGTGCCCCCATCCGACCCTTCGATTGATGCACATGAGAAAACCATGAGGTGAGCCAATCGAGCACATTATGTCACAGCGTTCAATTCTGGTTTTGTACACCCATATTTCCAAGGAGATGTTCTCAGGCTCAATGATATAGCACTAGGAAACTTATTTAGAAGCAACCCATAAAGGAACAGGAAGCTTCCATTTTGGAATGTAGCTAAGGATTGAATATCGCAGATATGCTCATGCCCACTCTTATTTAGGACTACTACTTCAAGCTACATTACTAAGTAAAAAGGGGTATAGAATAGTAAATAAATCTGTGCCAGTTGGCTAGGCTTCCGAAAATTTAGTAGGCGATTAAAGATCTAATAAAGGCACTTCTATATTAAGCCATAGGGCATGTTGTTGAAGTGCCTAAGCCCGGATTCATTAAAGCAACCTCGGCGTCGGATCCTGGTTATTTCCTGTCACTTCAATTACTTTTGAATCCATACCAAGAGTCCCAATTGATGCTTAGACACCACCATAAGGTGACATTTCCAGGTGTTTCAATTCAATTGTGCAAAGCCTTACAGAATTACTACCTATGTATTACCTTAATATGTCCAAAGTTGTAAAATGGTCTGATGGTTTGCAATAATTGCTAGGGCAATGTGCTCCGGAATAGCGCCTTAAAGCGCACTTTAATATAATAAAATGCAGTAGCAAAGCGTTCGTAATTTGAAAAAAAAAAATTTATATTCTTGAAGCATTGCTACACCTATACCTGAACCTAAGGGGGATATTTCAACGTGGAATATTATATTTCGTGGACTGCTGCAGAAATGAGTCATTTCAACTAGTCCAACTAGAGCAAATATTATTCATTCTAAACAGTGATTAGAAAAAGGGAGGGTTTATAGAGCCTTCTTGACAAATAAGCTGCTTTATTAAATTTCAAGGTACTGAGTTTGCAACAACTCAGTGATTCATTTGTAAGTAATCGAATACTTTATAACTTTTGTGCTCGTGGAAAATCACCGGCATTACATACTGATTTCAATACTCGCAATTTGAATTCAAAATATTGACTCCTAAACCCTATAAAAGACCCGCCCGGTGTAAACTGCAAGATTACGTATAGAAGCATGTAGAAAGGATGAAGCACCTTCGGATTCCTCATAAAGTTTCTTTAATATCACTACAGATTGAAATTTCTCCCTATTATAAAATCGTGAAAAGTATGTGAAATGCTTGTAAAAATTTAGAGAATCACGAACATTATTCATCCTTTCTACATGCTTCTGTACGTAATCTAACCGTTTTCACCGAGCGGGTTTTTTGTAGGGAAACATATTAAAAAAATGGATGATATTGTTTAAACTTATAATATATATAGATTTAGGAATATTTTTTCAATGCATCAGGTCCGTTTTTATTTACGGTAGTTTTGTATTGGTGCAAATTAATGTACCTATTTCAGATATACCAGTACTATTAAGCGAATTTAACAAAATAAAATACTTTAATCCATGCAAAGTGAAGTGGTTTTTTTATTATTTCCGAGTTCATAAATTTCGTCCTTGGACCATTTGATAATTCATTTGTTTGTTTTCATATATGGTGATGATATTACTCTTTCGTTCAGTTTTTTCAAATGGTAAAGGCTTTTTTGGTACAATATTAAAGTGTACGGCATATGTTAATTAGAAGGATTGACACAGAGCAATCGCCATTTATTTTGAACTTTCTATAAAGCTTAAGTCGGGTGGAACCAAATGCCATGCATTTTTCAATCCGTTATGGTATACTGAAAATATTATGCAGATTTAATAGCTCTGAAAAATCATTTATTGATTTTCATGAATATAGATTAAACAAATAGGTTTATGTTAAATTTATGTGTTATAGTTTATCAACCCTTAAATTACACTATTTATACTTGCAACGAGTGGCTAAATACAAACTTTAATTCTCAATCCAAAAATATCCCAACTATGCGAATCAAAGCCTTTCTGATGTCGTCACCAAATTCCATTCTTCTACATTTTACGCGTTTATTTGTTACATTGTTACTGTAGCATTTCTGTTATTTTAAATAAGATATTTCGCGTCTCCCTCTCTTCTACTCCATTTAATTAAAAAAATTCCCGCATTTAACTTGTATTTTTTTCCTCAATACCTCGTAATTAAAATACCTTTATACAGATAGTTGAGGCCATAGTTGGAGCGCCATAGGTTATGGAGTCCAATAATAAGATTAACGTGGCCATTAGAGTGCGGCCATTAAATGACCGTGAACTTCAAAACGACCAAAAGATAGCATGGAGAGTACAAAATAATACAATAATACAGGGAAATTTGAATGATGAACGGCCAATTCTCGGCTCAACCTATACCTTTGGTGAGTTATCAGTTTTGATTGAATTATCTCGTTTGCGGTTGAAACAAGAAAATTATTTTTTTACGCGTTAATTGTACATGAATTGCTAATTGTTATCTATTTGTACTTTTCCAATAACAGATAAGATCTTCTGGGGGGAGGTGAAGAATGAGCAAGTACATGCATCAATAGCTCGCAATATTATACTTTCTTCAATGGCAGGAATGAATGGTATTATTTCTTTTATATTTTATTTGTGTTCTGATTAAAGGGTAAATTCATCTCAATTTAGGAACAATATTTGCATATGGACAAACCTCTTCAGGGAAAACGGTAGGCTATTTTATTATATTTGTTTGTTTAAACATTATTAAAGTGATTTACGCGTATTGATAGTATACAATGCATGGAACCAAAGAAGAACCAGGCATAATTCCTTTAGCAATTCGAGATATTTTCCAATATATTATGAATGTAAGTTAACTTTTCACTATGTGTGTATTCAGAATGATAGTTTTTTATTTCATCGTGCACAGACGCCAGACCGTGAATTTCTGCTGCGAGTATCATATTTGGAGATTTATAACGAAGTAATCCGTGATTTGATTAATCCTGAGAACGATAACCTGAAAATCAAGGAAAGCCCAAACGTGAGTTTTAATATTTTATGTTGAATTATTCATATCTATCTCATTTGTAAACGGTATTTTGTATCCAGAGAGAGATCTTTGTCGGCAACCTTACTGAGAAAATAGTCCTCTCCGCAAAAGATGTTCTTTCAATCTTGCAGCGCGGTGAGAGTAACCGACACGTCGGTGAAACAAATATGAATGAGCGAAGTAGTCGCTCACATACAATCTTTCGCATGGTATTAATTGCAATAATTACATTCTATTATCTTATTTTGATTCATACAATTTTTTTTACCTATTGATAGATTATTGAAAGTCGCGAACGCAACCGAAAGACTGACCAGAAGAAGCAATCCTACACCGGCGCAGTCAAAGTCTCTTGCTTAGTAAATATTAGATTGAAAAAAATTATACTTTTGTATACCTATTCACTGAATCCAAATTATATACTCTTTTTTATATGTAGAATCTGGTAGATCTAGCAGGTTCTGAGCGCGTTGGGCAAACAGGTGCTGAAGGCATTCGGCTTAAGGAGGGCGGCCATATCAATAAGAGCTTGTTAACACTCGGAACTGTAATTGCGAAACTTTCAGAGTACGGTAGTGACAGGTATTTTGGCTTGTGAATTCGAAGTTTTCTTTAATTAACAATCTAATTTTATGTATAGGGGTCATATTCCTTATCGTGATTCTAAGCTCACTCGAATCCTTCAACCTTCCCTTGGCGGTAATGCACGTACGGCAATTATCTGTACGATCTCACCAGCCAGTGGATACACAGATGAAACGTTAAGCACATTAAAGTTTGCTAGTCGTGCCAAGAATATTGAGAATCAACCTGAAATTAACGAGGTGCTTTCTGAAGAAGCACTACTTAAGAAATACCGACGTGAAATTAGCAATTTGAAACGCCAATTAGACGAGGTAAAGCCCAATTTATTTTTAACTACTGACGACCATAGACACCGGCTAAAGTTCATTTTATATAGGCAAATAATAAACAGAATGATGAGAATCGGGCAAATAAACGCAAGCGTATAGATAAGGTATGGTTTGTCTTTGATTAGATACCGAAGTAACTTATTCCTTAGCCTCCATATTAACTTCTTTTCCTTATACTAGGAGTCAGAGAAATTAAGAGAGGAAAAGGAGCAGGAGCGTTTGCGATATGAAGAGCTAAAACGTATGATATTGCATTCATCACGAGTCGAAACAGGTGCTGTACAAGAAGAGATCCGTCGTCAAACATGGCACCCTGGGATGGCTGAGCAAAGCGCTACATCTTCAGCTATAACTCAAGCTAGTCGAAAACGAAAATCGAATTGCTCCACTCAGTCTACTACAGGCGAGGTCGAGGAAGAGTCAATTCCATTGCTTGCCGCTAAGCGCCAGCTTGAAACTCAAAAGGAAAAGATTAAAGAAATCGAGCGGGTGGCAGGCGAAAAGGGGTCCGAAGCCGAGTTAGCCAAACATAAGCTTGAGATTCAGACAGCCAGAGCAGAAGAGCTAGCACAAAAAGTTGCCGAGATGGAGACAGAAGCAGAAACCGTCAAGCATGAGCTCGAGTCTCAAAGCATCAAAATGAAAGAACTCTATCAGATCATTTCCGAAAAGGATGCCCAACTGAAAGACCTCGAAAGTTCTATCGCAGAGAAAAATGCGGAATCTGAAGCAATAAGAGCTGAGCTCGAAGCACAATCAATTAAAGTATTAGACCTCTCTAATACTATAGCTGAAACCGAGTCTCATGTGAAATCACTCGAAAATAATGTCCACACGAAGACCATTGAAGCAGAGGAGGCCAAGCGTAAACTCGAAGAGAATAACTTCGCGTTGATTGAGCTTTCCCAGGAGATTTCCAGAAAGGATACCCAAATGAAGTCATTAGAGCTTGAGGTTCAGCAAAAAAACGATCAGGCTAACGCAACCCAACGTGACCTCGAGGAGCAGATGACCAAACTGAACGAACTTAGGGATATTCTTTCCGAAAAGTGTGGCCAGATACAATCACTAGAGCGGGACTTGTCTGATAAAAATGCCCAGGCTGAATCGACTAAGCGAGAACTAGAAGAACAAGTTCGTAGAGTGGAAGAATTGTTGCAAGAGCTCAACGAAAAAACTTCTCAAATGACAATATTGAAGAATGAAGTTTCCGAGAAGGATTCTCTGGTTGGAGCGGTCAAGCTTGAGCTTGAAGAGAAAGCATCCAAATTGGGTGGGCTATCGCAGGTTCTTAGCGAAAAAGAAGACCAGATAAAGGCGCTTGAGCACGCGATTGTCGAAAAAGATGCAGAAGGTGAAGCCCAGAGACTCGAGATTGAATCACAAACGGTCAGGGTCGAAGAGCTAGTTCAGAAACTTTCTGAAAAAGACTCCCTAATGAAGACATTCGAACTGGATATCGTTGCGAAGACCTCAGAGATAGAAGAGGTCAAGCGTGAGCTTGAAGTACAGTTGGAAAAGATGAGTAAGCTCGATAGGATATCGTCAGAAAAAGATGCCCAGATTGAAACGCTCCAATGTATAATCGCAGAACGAGAAGCTGAACTGAAATCCCTTGAGACAACGGTTAATGAGAGAGAGATCGAAGCCAAACAGCTGTTATCTGCGCAGGCTGAAAAAGATTCTGAAATGGAGCTATTGAAGAGGCGTACAGAAGAACTCTCGACGGCTCTAGAAGTCTCCACTCATCAACTCCAAGAGCTTGTGCAAAAAGCTGAGGAAAGAGAGAAGACCTGGTCACGTGAAAAATCAGAGCTAGAAGCACGCCTTATCGAGTCGGAAGCCAACTTTGTAGCAGCAAAGGAAAATACAGAACAATTGGTAGTGGTTAATGATTCTACAATTCGAAATCTCCAAGAACGTATCATCGAACTGGAAGAGCAACAAGTTCAATTGGTATCTGAGAAGGAAGGTCTTGAAAAAGCTATTGTCGAGAAGGATGCTGAAGCAGAAGTGTTAAACAAGCAAGCTGAAGAGCTCCGGCTAGAATACGCCGTCACCCAAGATATGCTTCGAGATTACAATTTGGAGGCCGAAAAGAGACAGATTTTATGGGCATCAGAAAAAGATGAATTGCAAACCCACGTCGTAAAGATAGAGTCAGAGAATGCGGACTTAAGGATAAAAGTGGAGGCAATGTTGAACGAAGTCAGCGATTTCCAAAGTAAACTTCAAGATCAAGCGCTTGTGATGCAACAAAAAGATGAAGAAATCGCCGGCCTACGAGCTCAGATGACCGAGTCAACACACGCGCTCCAAATCGCCCTAAGCGAACTGGAAACGAAGAGGAACCAGGTTGACAAGCTTGACTACGCTAAAGCTGAATTAGAGAAGCATATTCAATTGCTCGAGACGAAGATTAGCGAGAAGGAAGCCATGTTTGAGGCAGCTGTCTCGGAAAGAGATGTGACTCTAGGACTCAAGCTACAGGAGTTCGAGAGTCTGGTATCAAGACTAACGGAAGAGAAGGCTGCACTCGAGAATGCAGTTGCGGAAAATGAATCTAAGCTCCAGTTGATTATCTCCGAGAAAGATGCGCTTCTCGAGGCAACTGTTGCTGATAAGCATTTAGCTCTTTCGAATAAGGCAGCGGAGGTAGAATCATTGACTGTACAGCTTGCTGAGGAGAAAGAATCCACACAACAAATTAGGAAGCAATATGAAGAGGCCAAAGGAGAGTGCGCTACTCTTGGGAAACAATATGAAGAGCTTCAAGATAAATGCAAGAAGTTAGAGTGCATGATGGAAAATCTCGAGAATGTTTTGTGGATGTCGGAGGAGGAGATATGCAATGGGTTAAGCAAACTTGACCGCTTGGAGGCCCAGAAGAAGGGTGTTGAAGCAGAGCTGTCCGCGACCTCGACTCGAATCAAAGAGCTGGAAGAGCAACTTGTAGCGTCCAAACATGAACTCTCAGAGGAGAAATTCTGGAGCGAGCGAGTTCGATGCGAAGCGGACGCCATTTCAAAGTGGTACGAGGAGGAGAAATCAAAAAGAGAAGCAGCTGAAGAGCGCATCAAAGAATTCCCTGACCTTCAGAATCGTGTGGATGAACTTGCCACATCCAATGCAGAGCTCCGTAAACACTTGGAAGATGCTGAACGACGGGCCATGGAATTTGAAGAGAGCAAGGCTGCAGCCGTATCTGAAATGAATGGGCTCATCGCTGAGCTCAAGCACGCACAAGGGCTCTTGTCAATGAAAACCGTTGAAACTGAGGCACGTAGTGCCGAAATTGCTAACCTCTGGCGTCGAGCTGAAGAATTGGCCGAGGCGAATGCGGATCTTCACGGGCGATTGGAAAAAGCTGGACAACAAGTTGCAGAGCTTGAGGAGGGCAAAGTTACTGCCAATTCTCAACTGAATAGCCTTACCTTGGAACTGAAAACGACGAGAGAACAATTGGAGGCAAAATCACTGGAGGTCAATGCACTGGCAACTAAGCTGGCTGACTTGGAGATCGCTTTCAATGAAATTCAAGTTAACTTCTCGCAATGCGAACAAGAGCGTGATAGACTGTCTAGCTATGTACCCGATCTCGACACTGAGCTTCAACAGACGCGTAACCTTCTGGAGACAAAAATTGCAGAATCAGGCATCTTGGAGTCTAAATTATCAGAGGCAGAGATTGAGATGGCAAAGATGCAGGAAAAATTGGCTCAGAACGACCGAGAGCGAGAGAATATTATGCAGGAGTTGCCCGGTCTCACTTTGGAATTGCAACAGACCCGAGACCACTTGGCTTCGAAGTCTCTCGAGATCGAGGAGATGAACAGGAAATTAGCGGAAGCAAGTGTAACCATTGAGGATTTACAAACGCGGCTCGCTACAAGTGAACGGGAACGAGAACAGTTGATTGCAGAAGTACCTGATCTCGCCATTGAGCTAAGGCAGGTGCGGGAAGAGTTGGCTGCTAAGTCAGCTGAACTAGAGACGCTCCATCTGCAACGATCTGAAACAGAAATAGCCATGAGAGAAGCAAACGATCAACTCATACCGGCTGAGAGTGAACCAGGAGACCTAGCTTCTGGAGGGTTAGATCTAAGCAGTGAGCTCGCACGTGCGCAAGGTCTTCTGTCGTCAAATACCACAGAAACGAATACCCTGGAGACCAAGATTAGCGAGATGGAAGAGTTAGTCGCCGAGCTCAGAGCGCGTATTGCCCAACATGAAAATGAACGAGAACAGATGGAGTCGGACTTGAGAAACGCGCGCCATAAATTGGAGAAGCTTTCAAAATACAAGCAAGACTATTCCACGATATCGCACTCATTCAATGAGATGCAGACGTCGTTGCAAAACATGGAGGTCTTATGTGAGGAGAAGATCGCAAGTGAGGAGCAAATGCGTCAAGCTCTTGACACCATTATGCAAGAGAAAGAGGTCTTGATGGCCAGGCTAAAGGACGCAGAGAAGGCTGCAGAGGATGCAAAGGCTGCGGTTGCAGGTGCTTTGAAAGAGAAGTCAATGCTTGAAAAGTCGATAGCGGAGATGGCAACCGAAGAAAAGACATCCAAACGTCAATTCGCCTTGAAAGATATCACCAACGAGAAGAATATTGCCCCAGTAAATGAAAAGAAGGTTTCTGAGAAGAAGTATGAGAACAAGCGTTCCGCTCCGGTGGATGAAACGAAGCACGAAGAAATTGAGAATGTGAAGGTAACCATTCTAAGCATTCGTTGTCCTTTAGTTTCTTGCATCTAACCACCTTCATGTTGTTTGTATCTCCCCTCAGACTGTACGTAATCGTAGGTTGCAAGCACGAATGGCTCGTCGAGCAAATGCCGCAGCCGCACAAGCAAACAAGACCACCTCGCCCGAGGAATGTAATAACCAATAGTCATTTATTCCCATTAATTATACTAGAGTGAAAAATGGGATGTTCACCATTTGTTGATACTCCGTCTTCTTTTTTATTCTACTTGCATCAAGTTTTTAAATATGGATGATATTCCCTTTTTTTATTATTATATGATTATTTGACATATATCTCAATGAGGGTGTCTTTTGATTTTAATTAGCTCTTTCCCTTAAGATTCAGAGTGCTATCGATTTGTTTGTAAATTAGAAATACCTAATTGTTTTTTTTCGAATTCGAATATATTTTATTTGTTATTGTGTTTTGCTATAGAATTGAATTCACCCCAAAAGATTAAACCAAATGATCTGCTAAAGTGAAGTACTGGCTACGAACCCGGCTAAAAATCATTCCCAATACACTTAGCTATAATATAGACGCGCTTATATTAGAAATCCTCATCAGTTGGAAATTAGGAATCCGGTATTAAATATTTAATGACGGAAATGGATGAGCGCCATAAATATCATGTTCGCTCTAAGAATTTAAAATAAATACAATTGTATATAATGTCAACCGTTTGCTACTGTAAAGAGATAATAGGGAAACATTCATGGTTGACAACCCAAATTCTTTCTCAAAAATAATTAGAGATATTTAAGGTGGACTCTAAATTAGATCGCGAAGACTATTTTCGGCCAGAGCAGAATTTTATGCAATGCATGCTCCGAAAAAAATTCGTTCATGGCAAAGCCAATCAGAACGCCTGCAAACTTGGGTATGATTGAATCCCAAAGTACTAGCTGTACTCTTGAGTGAGGCGACTAATCGTCGAATTCCTCAACATCCTCTTTCATCACCACAAGGAATCTTCCTTCCCCTTTTCCGAAGCTCATACTTTTTAGCCCCCCAAGAAAATGGGCCTCTCTGTGCAGCTCCTTCCTCTGATAGCTTGTCAGGCCAGGGGGGAACCGCAATACCTTCCCCACAGGATCTTCCCAAAATCTACGCAACGCATCGGACTGAGACGTGGACCAGGCATAAGGATTAGGAGTGCGAGAAGTTGAGCGAAAGTAATGCTCTGGAGTGACATAAGGTGCTAAAATGGTACGATGGAAGTCCTCAATCCCCTTGCCTCGGTTGATACGCCGGCGTCTTTGGCGCCGGTTCTTTTTCCCAGGTGACAAATCTTCTTCTTCATCGCTGAGAATCTGGTGGTTATTTCCGTTGTCTTCCTTATCAGAATCCTCATCTATGTTTTCATCCGGGGAAGACTGGTGTTGATTGTACGCAGAGGTTGCATACATAGAATCGTCTTCCAAAGTGAGCAGTCTGTGGCTTCTCCTTCGTTTCCATTCTCTGTTTTCAGCATGACTAAGCAAGTATATCCAGTCAGTATTTAGGCATCCTCTTAGCTGTTGCTAATGACAATACCTGAAGGGAAAGAGACGTCCAAGTACGGACCAAATAACTGCTAGCTGTCTCCGGCAACTTCTTTTTTCTTCTTGTACCCAAGAATTCCATGTCACCCATGCTATGGAGAGAGCACGGCCCTTTCGTCCAACAGTGCGTTGGAATGCCTCTTGATTAGTCCAATCGTCTAGTGAAGAGTCATAACCAACCCATTCGTGCCTAATAGTAAAGTAATTAATATGAGTCGATAGAAATTTTCGATAATTCTCACATTTCATCTGTCCATTTAGTAGGTTCTTGACCGTAAGTTCTTTCTACCGCCTCATCAATATAGAGGTGGAGTTTGAAGATAACATCCTCTATTTTCACATTTTCACTATTTTTTTCTCGTGCAATCGTAACCAGGCTGAGGGGAAGGTCTTCCACTAGAACTGAAAAAAGTAACGGTCGAGCAATGGATGAGAATAATCTGCATGTGTCTTTGGAGGAGAAAAGGGTTTGGACATCGAGAAAAGATAGGATACGAGTCCATATCTCAGGTGGAAATATTTCGTCAGCATGGAATTTCTTATCTGCTTTATGGATTATTGAATTCATGTCACGAAACTATATGTGGGGAATAAAGTCTTGGGCAATCTTCTTTAAAAATGAGATTGTGGCTTAGAAAATTTTGTAATTAACGCGTTTCACCTCTACTATTTTTTTCATCGGATTCAGTTTCACCTAGTTAGTTTTGAAATGAATCGATGAATTTTACTAAATATTCTTCTATTCCGCATCAAGTAAGTGGCCAATATGAGGAATCAGTAAAGCTATTCTTCTAAACGATAGATTGTTTGTCAGGGCAACGGAGAGTTTCATTCGCAATATGAAGTGGACAACCTTTTGGCACAAATAGGATCACCAACCTGCCAAGGTTAGTCGACCTGTCTCTCCTGTAGTATTTCTTTTTTTTTTCTTCTTTGCTAATTTCCTGCCTGTTTGTAATAGATTCAGAGAAACTTCAAAATTTTGAACAAGAAGTAACCTCAATACAGGACCTCAACCTGCTAAAACGTTTATTAATCGACAAGGAACGTGAAAAAATAGCAACGGTAAACGATCTACAAGTTGCTGCGCGTTTAGGATTGGCGCTCTCGGAAGCCAACGAGCAGATGCAGTCCAAATTAAATGAGGTTATGGAAGCTGAGTCAGAGACTAAGGCTAAAGTATATACAAAACTGCATTTCATTTTAGGCTCAAACGCTGAATTGAATATTGGACTCAAATAGCTAGCATCACTTGAAGAAGAAAATCGAAAGCTTCAGTCGGAAATTTCCTTTCTTCCCCTCGATATCACCACTGGTCATCCTTCTCCATCTAGCAATCGAAATGAACAGGCAAAACTCCGCCTGAATAAAGAACTAGAATCGGCTCGACGAGAACTGACACTACTTTCTGCCCAATTCAATGACATGGCGGCGGAATTAAATGACAATAGGAATAAAGTTAAGTTTTATGCTAAACGATTGGGTATGTAATCTGAAATTATGCACAATGAGCAAGCTATTCTAATGACTGAGTTTTCTAGCTGAAGTGGAGCAGAATCTCGCCCAGACACAGGAGCAGAATGTCAATTTACAAATATTGCTAGAGAAAGCTATGAACACCCAAAAGCAGTCGAGTTCAAGTACCACCCACACAGTCAAGACGATTCAAGTGGATATGAACAAGGTAACCTTTATTGTCTTTTTTGATTGAGAGACCAACTCCTTATACCACAACGCATAGTTGATACAAGAGAACGAGCACCTTCGATCTCATATCTCCGAGCTCGAGTCTCGCCAAGCTCAATGCGAGGAAAAGATTGGAGCTTACTCGCAGCTCCTCGTTGAGATGCAGCATACCATGCACACCCTCGTTGAGATTAATCGAAATAGCGAGGATTCGATGTCATACTCTACCAGTTTTAGCGCGCAAAGCGATGAAAATCCAGTCACCCTAGCCAAGGCGTTATCAAAGGAGTTCGAGGATGATTTCCACAAGGTGATTGCCCAACGCTTCCACTCTCCCTCCACAAGCCCCACTTCCTCCTCATCAACACAACGAGCTACCTCGCCATATCATTCTCTTACAATGGAAGATATTAAACGTGCAGGTGAGGGTCTGAGGTATCTGTTGTCCTCCCAAAGAGACCAAGTTACCCAAATGGGAAAGAATAGCAATGAAAGCGCTCTACTGCCGTCTTTGACCCCTGGATCTCCGCGGGTCATCACTCGGTACAGCCTTTCCTCAGCACCCAAGAGAAAACCCTCCAAAAAGCGATAACTATTTCCGATAGATCACATATATACTCAATTTATGCACTACCTGTATATATTTAATTTCCTTGCCTTTCCCTTTTCTAGCTGCCTCCATCTGGAGATTTTGAGAAGACACTATTTCTGTTAGCTTTCGATTCGTTTTCTCTCTCTTATAATATTTACTGCCACGTTTTCATCCACTTAACTTTATTTTAGCTATTTGTTATTTGTTCACCCTAACTCATTTATAGCTTAATACAATTATACCTAATATTTTTTATTTATTTTTTCTTGGAATAAAAAAAAATAGAATATCAAATACGAGGTACAGGGGGACTGAGGGTACATTTCACATTTTCACAAAAGGGCCTATGCACGCGCAGCTTGCAGATAGTAGGATTGCAGAGAGCCATGTGGACGAAGGAACTTGACGTGTGCTCCATCGAGCAACACGCGCCCCTGCTGTCGCGCTTCGACATACTCCTCGCGCGACAATTTGGTGAAGCCCCATTTCTTTGAAATCACAATCTTCTGGCGCCCAGGGAACTTGTATTTGGATCTTCGGAGAGCCTCTATGACGACTGCCTTATTTTGGTCCTTGGAACGAATCGAGAAGATGACTTGCCCGATATTAACACGCGCAACAGTACCGTTAGGCTTCCCAAAAGCTCCACGCATGCCAGTTTGAAGCCTATCCGCACCCGCACAGGAAAGCATCTTATTGATACGGATGACGTGGAATGGATGGACACGCACCCGCATATGGAAAGAGTCCTTTCCTGCCATTTTGGTGATGTACTTGTTTGCGCAAATTCGCCCGGCCTCCAGAGCTTCCGATGAGAGCTGCTGATACTCGTCCGACACTAGATGGACACACAGCGGGAAGTCATCTACAGACGCCTTTTTGCGCCCTAGATCATAGATCCTGATCTTGGGATCTATCCATCCAAAGCAACGATTTTAATTAAATTCGCTTGAAAAATTAGGCTAGTTGGATTAAGAAACTCACCTGGCACACCACGACAAAAGCGAGACTTTGGGTAAGGCTTGTTCTTGCAGTAGCGATAGCAACGAGCTGGACGACGACCCATCTTATTAATAGCAATTGAAAATTGAAGTGTTAATTTCGGTGGTGGGCAAAGATTTAAAGGATTAACGAATATGAGGGGTAGACCGAAACTAAGATTGCTTCGATTCTCTGATTTTACCTTTTTCTCTACAACAAAGTAATGAAAGAAAATGAAGAGCCAACTCTATGAAGAGACAAGAGATATTATCCTCATTTTATATATTGGGCATACAACGTTCTCGAAAGCTGACAAATTAATCGATTATTCATCAAGCGAGAAATTTTTTGCCACCTCACCAAATCAAGTCAACCATACAAAAAATGGGTAATGTTCGATAAGTGAAGAATATAACAGTGGAAAATTGGGAAATTAGAGGTTGTTCTATAGAAATGTTTAATTGACCCGCAATCTCTCCTCGAGTTCCTTCCGCTGTGCCTCTAGCATTTGAAAAAAGGAGGAGGGGGGGGTTAGATATGAAAAGAGGGCTAACGCCAAAATATCCAGCCAACTTACCGACAATGGCCTCCATTTCTTCCTTGCTTGTGTCAAAGCGTACAATGTTCGCTTGGTTGAATGGGTTTTCAGGTGATTTCTGAAAAGCTTGAGTAAATATGGGCAATGTAGATATAAATACGAAAAACATTAGATTATTACCTGGAAATTCTTGTATAGAATATCCTTCAGCTGCGTGTATCTTAGCCCCGGATGCTCTTGCTTCAATCGAGGCAGCTCCCGCTCCTCATAGGCAGCCAATGCGGCCTTGAACCGCCGCTCAGGGTGCCGATCAATGCCTGATATTTTCTGTTGCGCACTGGCCGAGGTCTCTGTCGCGTTTTCCAGAAGGTCAAGTGCATCATCAATGTTAGAGGCTGAAAATTCAGGGATGGTGCGCTTAGCAAAGGATACTTCTGCGTGCTGAGCCTGTTTCTTGAGCGCTTTTTTCTATTAGAAGAGAACAGTATACACGTTGTATTTGTCAGGGCATATCAATACCGCCTAGGTCAATTCCGCTTGCATACCTCTTCGCCCTTGACTGGCCTCAGCAGGGGCTTACTTTTAGCGATTTCTTTTTCTTCACTCGCAAGCAATGAAGCCGCCTCTTTTTTCTTTGCAAGCTTCTCTGCTCTCTTAGCAGCTTCTTCTTCCTTTTTGGAGGTGTTTTTAGCCCCAACGGACCACTCCCTAGCCTCCTTAGCCTCCCGTTCTGCCGCTTTACGAGCATCCACCTCGGCTTTGTGAGCCGCCTTTTTTTCCTTTGCTGCCGTGACTATTTAGCAACCAAAGAAATCAATGAAAGAATGGATCAGTGAGGAATTCACGAACAATGCGACAAACATGGCTGCGATGGATGGTGTCGCTACCTTTAGTATTTTCTCCTTTGAATTTTTTCGGCATGATCTTTGATTTTTCCTAACACACCATGATCAAATTATCGCACGATTTTGATAAAAATATATGATGTATTTAAGAAACTCTTATATCAGCAGTCATATAAAAGCGGCATTCAAAAAAAAAAATTACATATAGAAAGAGAATATCTAAAGATAATCAAAAATAAAAAAAAAGGAAAACGGAGGGGTTAAAAAGTGAAGGCGGAAAGAGTCTATGATACTTAATAAGGGAGAAGGAAATAAAATACCGGAGTATCATGAAGAATTACAAAAATAATTATAAGATGGTGGAGTATCACGGCTTTGCCCGAAACGTCGAGGGTTCCACCGCACACATCCATATACGCGTCTTATATATTTTAAAAAGCTCTCTTACAAGCTCTCGAAAGTCGATTCGGTGCTCGGAGACGAAGTAGAAGGTGAGCTTCCGGCGATCCCTATGAATAAAACGGAAGGTTGAAGTCAGCTTCTTTTCCCACGGCTATTTCTGCAAGTGAGGGTAATAGATAGGCGCTACCATTGGAATTCCGCGTCCACTACTTCCATCTCGAGTCCTCGCTGTCTAACTTTATTCAGACACACGCTCAAAGCCTTGGCCTCGTCGTAGCTCTTACTGATGAGGGAGGTCACCTCCGCGGGCAGGGCTAACCGGAAAATCCGCTTCGGCTTGGGCCGCCCTTCTCCGGCCTCTCCGGCCTCTCCCAGCCCACGCTGGGGTTGTTGCATCAGGCTTTGGGAGTAAGCATCGTCGACCACTTTTCCAAGGTCGTTTCCGCGGTCTGCCTCTACGATCACCAGATCCCCAACCTGCACCCGCAGCCCATCTGTGGTATAGTAGGCCCCTGTTCGTCCGGCTTTGAACTCCACGAGACACAGTTGCTCGATCGAAGGGGCCGGATTAAGCGCAGCTCCGTGAGCTGATGCGTCGTGAATAAGGTGTTGATTATGGTGATCGAGGGTGTCGTCAGCAAGAGAATGGGAGAGAAAGGTGGAGGAGCCGTGGGTTGGTGAAGCGCTAAGGGGGGACAGGTTTAGCTCGGTGGGTGAGGCGTGGCTCTGATCGAGAGGAGGCGTTGCTGCCGATGAATATCGCCGCTGGAAATGAAAGTCCTCTTCGAACGAGCTAATGCCACCAGAAGAAAAGACAATAGATTCCATCAGCATAATCATGAAGGTAGTCAGCGACACGTGGACATCTGATCGGGTAGAGCATGATGCCACGACACTAAATGGCATGTGACATTATGAAGAAATCGATTGCAAACACTCACCGGCTTGCATTGAGTTGATCATTGACCAAACTTTGCTGCTGGTAAGCTAATGACATGGGCCGTCCAAGCATGTCCATTTCTGTAGGAGATGATAAGATCTCATTCCCAATGTGCGAAGGCAAGGTCTGGCCCGAAGTATACACGCCCAAGCTTACTCGGCGCTGCAAGAAACCATCCCATTCCCATGCTCCCTCTACGCCCGGAGCCTTGCTTAGAGTGGTTGGCTGGCAGCTCTCAAAGTAATCGTCCTCCTTGCGTTGAAGCTTTTTCTCGTTCCACATGACCGGAGGCGAGGCGGAGGTGAACGCCCCTCTCCACAATCCGCTCTCGTCCGCTTTCGGTGCGGCCTGAATGCCAGAGGGGCTGAACAGCGGCTCGGCGAAGGGCGAGGAGCGCGAGAGAGGTTTGGCTGGGAACGAAGAGAATGGCTGCGTGGTTGTTGGCGGGTTGCCAACAATGCGCCACCCGTCAGTGGAAAGCGTGCGACGATTTGTGGGCCGCTGCTGCGGATGCTGGTGGTGGTAGGGGTCCTTCTATGATACAAGAGGAAAGCCAGCGTTAGTAATGGAGGGGATGCGCGCTCAAGAACACAGTACATTTAGAAGCATGTCTTGCGATATAAATATATGTGGTTTTCGTTTTGAATATTTGGGAAAAAAAAAGGAGAACAAAAAAAAAAATAAAAACGACGCGGGAAGAAACGCGGGGAAGTTACACTTAGGTTAGGTGGTGGCGGTAGGAGCAAAACTTTCTTTTGAAATATTTCGAGTTTTATTGGTGATATAGTATAGCCATTTTTGGGTTGATTGAGCTCATTTAAATTAGAAAGTGGAATCGATTAATGCAATTTATTCATGTGAGTGCAGCGACGCGAAAACGAATTTGAAAGGAAACTCCACCCACTTAGAAGCGACCGAGCCCACCAATTCAATGCCACGATCTGCATTCATAGTATATACTCCATTGCGTTCATGTTTTGTCAATCTGCCTCCCTCATGGGCCTCAGCTCTTCTTGATCATGGCCGAGTAAAATCCTCCTCCCCCTTGCGAATTTGTTTTGCAGCCCTTTCTTGAACCAGATCCCTTCTTTTTAGAATCCCCATACGATCGTCCTCGAAATTTCATGGATCGGTGAGGATGCAGAGAAGCATCGTGCGTATGTTGGATGGTCAGGCGCTGCTACAGCACACAGCGCTTTCGGCAACATCAATCAATCTGGTGAGATCATCGAGATTGATCCGCAATTTGGCCAGTCGCTCGGGATACGTGCAAATGAAAAGGTAGCTCTCCGTAACTGCTAGTGACATCCTGAAAATAAATTCTGACATCCATTCGACAGGTCCAAGTAGACTTTTGTAAAAATGTTCCCGATGGATCTATGGTGAACGTTGAACCTTACTCGGCAGACGATTGGGAGATAATTGAATTGCACGCTGGATATTTGGAAGAAAATCTGCTCAGGCAAATAAGAGTTGTATACGCGGGGCAGATTGCCACCATCTGGCTGCACGGAAAGACGTTGATTCGGATTCGAGTGGGTGAGTTTCTCCAGTGCTTTATTTTTCAAATTTCTACTATTCTCTAAATCTTTATAATCTACCGCGGATAGCGGAGGTTCACCCCAAAAGCCCATGCGTTTTGCTGAATAATGACGCCGAGGTGGTAGTCGCGCCCAAATTACGAAATCTGCCTTCTTCCATAAAGCCTCCCGAGGACGATATTGTCAATTCCACTACTAAACCATCTTCGACCCTCGCCCCTGCAGCCATTTGCTTGCGTGCGCTCCCAATGTCTACAACAACGGCTGAAGATGACTTCTTCGCCATTTATGTACATCCTCAGACCATTTCACGGCTTCCACACAGCTCGCTTCTTCATATCTCGCATATAACCCCACCCAGCACTTCTTCTCAGCTGCAATCACAGCAGCAGCAACAGCAGCAACAACAGATGCAGCAATCGGCCAAGGATGACCTAGAAAAACAAGATACTAAACTCGCAAAGTATCTCTATGTTCGACCCAAACCATCATCCTCAGTTCCGTTAGGGCATGTGCATTTGAACGAATGGATGCGAAAACTACTGGAAATCGAACCATTTGGCTTTGTTCGTTTGGCTGCACCCAAATCCCCTACTGTCATTTCACAGTTGACTCTTCTCCCAGTGCAGGCTAACACAGGGCCTGCGGCCATAAAACTTGGCTTGAACCCTAACCAGGCGAAACAGAGCAAGACAAACATGCTCGTAGAATTATTTAAAGAGTGGGTCCGAACTGTTTCCGCAGAGATGGGTGACAGGCAGCCTCTATTACTTACCAATGGCATGGTGGTGCGATTAAATCCGGGAGGATTCAACACTAATCATAATATGGATGGACTCAACGAGGCAGATAAGATCATACTACGTTTAGACCCCAAGGAGGGTTCGGAAAAAAAGCAAGCGGATTCGGAGGAAATCTATGCAGCTTTGGGGAAGCAGCAGGTTTTGTCGTTGAAGATAGGGGTCGGCGAGATTGTCGCCAAAGAATCGGAAGAAGTGAGGGCAAAGTAAGGACTAATATGCTCGAATATCCTAGATAGTTTGCTTGAACATTGTCACAATTTTAGGTGGTTGGAAGCTGACCGCGAGAAACTTGGGGGGGTCGACTCTCTGATAGATAAGTACAAACATTATTTGCGATGCTCGCTATCCCGGACTGCCATCCGCAATGCACTCAAGACACCTGGTAAATCGGTTGCGCTAAGAGGCTTGAACAAAGATATTGAATGCAAACCTCAATTTGTAGGGATGGGCGGGCTTTTACTCTGTGGAGGACACGGTTCCGGCAAGACAAGCATTGCCAAAGTTTTGGGAAAGGAGCTCGCACAAGACACAGAAACACTCTCATGTAAAACGCTTTATTTTTTGCTTTTTGACTCAACAAATCCTAAAGAATCGTTTTATTACAGATTTTCTGGAGATTAATTGCTCCGAGATAACCGAAGACAGAGTGCCTACTATTCGTGAAAAGCTCCAGCAATGGTTCGATGATGCTGCATGGCACGCCCCAGCTATACTCTTCTTCGATGATCTTGATCGCCTCGCGCCTGCGGAGCAGGAGCATGTTGACTCGTTTCGTGCTCGGCAGATAGCAGAATGTTTTATCCAAATTGCTACAAAAATGCTACGTGCTCATCCGAAGATAAGCCTGATGGCAACAGCACAAGGGCAAGCAAACGTGCACCCCATTCTTGTGGCTAGTCATGTATTTTCAGAGGTGGTTCATTTGAACCCACCGACGAAAAATGAGCGGAAACAGGTATTGGACCACATCATGAGAAGTGGAGCTGAAGTGCTTCGGGAAAGCGTGAGTGCCCTAGATTTACTCAGCGTCGCGGGAGAATGCGAAGGGTTTCTTGCAGCAGACTTGCGAGCCCTTGTAGAGCGAGCTGTGCATGAAGGCGCCGTCAGACAATTAAGAGAGAAAATGGAGGGGAGCGTAGGTAAAGATTCCAAGCTACTGCTAAAGCAGGAGGATTTCAACAGAGCGCGTGATGGCTTTGTGCCGAGTTCGCTACGTGGGGTTAAGTTGCAAAGCTCTAGCGTGAGTTGGACGGATATCGGTGGGCTCAGGGAAACAAAGCGTGTGCTGCTAGAAACCTTAGAATGGCCAACCAAATATGCACCTATTTTTGCAAAGTGCCCACTGCGGCTTCGCTCAGGGTAAGAGTGCTATAGTTCGAAATACAGGCTGGGGTCAATTAACACGCCCTTTTGCCCTCTATTCAAGTTTGCTACTCTATGGTTTCCCGGGTTGCGGCAAAACGCTCCTTGCCTCCGCAGTGGCTAAGGAATGCGGCCTCAATTTTATAAGTGTCAAAGGACCCGAGTTGCTGAACAAGTATATTGGAGCGAGTGAGAAGTCCGTTAGAGATCTCTTTGAGCGTGCTCAAGCCGCGAAGCCTTGTGTGCTTTTCTTCGATGAATTCGACTCGGTCGCCACTAAGAGAGGGCATGATAGTACTGGAGTGACAGATCGGGTGGTGAATCAGATGCTGACCCAAATGGACGGAGCTGAAGGATTGGAGGGGGTATACGTACTAGCTGCAACCAGGTAATCAAAAGAACCCCTATGAATGCATTCTATTTCGCATGCTCAATTGCTTCTCAATTTTCCTAGCCGCCCGGATCTAATAGATCCTGCCCTGTTGCGGCCTGGACGCCTTGACAAGGCACTTCTTTGCGGGATTCCAACCGAGGAGGATCGCTACGAAATTCTCTCCTGTCTCGCATCCAAAATGAGCCTTGATAAGTCGATTGATTTACGGAACTACTCTCGTCGTTCGGAAGGATTTACTGGAGCCGATCTACAGGCCTTTCTGTACAACGCATACTTGGAGGCAATACATGATTGTGTAAGCGCCGAGAGTCTAAGCCGAACGCGAAAGCTGGAAGGAGAGGAGGAAGAAATGGCATTTACCGCCTTCGAAAGCATCGAGGGAGAGGGTGTGAAGAGCCAGAACATCACGGTGGCGGAACGGGGGTTAATCTCGCGTCGGGTTTGTATCCAATAGCCTACATGTTATAGTCAATCGCCTGTTTTGTTGACGTGTTTAATTTCGGGTAGCTTGGCCTCATCCGTAAGGGGCTAAGTCGCAACCATACGGACACAACCACTACTTCCAATCCTATTGCGGACCTACAGAAAAAAACGGTAAGCTGCTCATTTTGTGGCTCGTCTATCTTCTTATTTCCTCACAATTCCCCTTTAGGCCGTGATCACCGAACAACACCTGGAAAAATCCCTGGCGGCAACTCGTCCAAGCATCACCCCTCAAGAGCATCAGCGCCTTGACGCCATCTATCGGGAATTTGTCAGTGGACGGAATGGAGAGATGCCAACCGGTGAAGGGGTGAAAGAGATTGGAAAGCGTTCAACTCTAATGTAATATTCCAAGTTTCAATAGAGCAAATTAATTTCTTTAGAGTTTCTATGTTTATAATAAAGTAATAAACATAAGAAATTAATGGGGAAAAAAAAAGGATGCATATATATATAAATATTACAAAAAGGAAGAATCGGAAACAGGAAATAGAAGAGAAACAGCAGATTTCTCCAAAGGACAACAAAAATAAAGGCTACAATAAGTCATCGTCATCTTCATGCTGAGGTGGTTGAGGCCTAGAGGGTGAACTTGTTGGAGGGGGTTGCACAGGAGACGAATAAGCTTCATGAGGATGTTTCTTGATCCCGAGCGACGAAAAGTGTTCATTGAAGTCATAATCCGATGCCTCCTGTAATGGCTCTACACCAGCATTAGATTTCGTGGGTGGAGCCGGTTCAGGAGCGTCTGGTGAGTAGGCTTGACCATAAATTGGCGGCAGAGGTTTTGTATCCTCATAAGGACTTGAACTTGATTGCTCGATGGCTGGGGCCTGACCACCAGAGGGCAGTGGATATTTCGATGGTGTAGAAGGTTGCCATTGAGTCTGGGACCCTTGCCATTTTTCATTTTGTGTGTTGGGCGGCGCAGGTGGGGTGTACGCATGCACCTGAGAAGCAGGCGCCTTTGGCTTTTCATCGTAGCGGTGTGCAGATCCTACAGGTTGGAAAGGCACCTTATTATCTCGCGGATAATCACTTCTAGCATAATTGCCCGCAGAATAAGCCGGAGGAGGAGCATTTCCGGGTGGTGCGAGTCCACCCTCGCCTCCCCCGCTCAGCATATCTCCAGGAATCCGCAGAGAGTGGACTAGTCGAGTCACCTCCGCATCGAGAAAATTGACACTTGGCTTGCGAATTGTTGCGTTGAGAATTTCCTGGTCATTCTGCTCGAAAGCCTCAAGAAGTGCTTGTGCTGTGGCAGCCTCGTCGGAGCCTAGGAAACCAGGATCTTGTCCACTAAGAGATCATACAGACCCGTGGATTAGAGACTTCCTTCAAGCAATTCAGAAGTAAATACTTACATGCACGCTTCAAACTGTCGACCAGCTTCAACCTCATCGCCCAAAGCCAGAAGAACAATCACTATTGTTAAGAAGGATTTATGCAAAAAGCTCTTGCCGGTCATTGTGGAAAGAATTTTGCATTGGCGCTGGAGCATTTCGACAGCTTGCTCAAAACTTTAAGCGGATTATTATTAGATTTTGACTCTCTCCAAAGATTAAAATATCTTACCGCTTGTGTCGAATCATGAGCGAGATTGTCTGCTTAAAAGTATCTAGGGCCATTCTCCCTCGATCTTCTGACTCATATAATCCGCAAGAGGCCACGTAATATTCCAAAGCAGCATCGATATTGACCGGCTCCAGACACTTCCCGGCTCGCTCAAGCATTACAGCGGCTCTATCCGCGGACATATGAGCTTGGTATAGATCACTAGCTTTCTTGTAGCATTCTGCTGCTCTCTCGGGCTGCCGCATCTGCTGGGCAATTATTTGAGCAGCGGACTCAAGTGCTCTTGCGGCCATGTAAACCCTGCCCAAAAGACCCATATAGGTGAGACGATGCAAAAGATTAGACGAAAGATCGAGTGGCAATATTTACGCATCGGCTTTCAATAATGCTTCGGACGCCTTTGTATACGCAGTAACGGCCTGTTCATATGATCGTGCTGCCTTAAAGCATGTCCCAGCTTTCTCGTAGTATTGGCCAGCGATGTCCCAATCCGGCTTCTTGAACCAGCTCTTCGTGGAGCTAATAGGTGGAAAGACATCACAATAACAGTAATAAACTAGCATAGTCAGCGGATACGCACGCTTTATCTCCATCAGCCATGAACTGAGCACCTTCGCGAATTTTGCTTGCCTCCATTATTAAGTCGATTTTCAATAAAAAAAAAGGGCGTTGCTTGGAGATTCAACCCCTAGAATTAATTATGAAATGGATCTCTGATGAGATAGCTCTGGATAACCGTTGTGACTGCAAAACGAGCAAAGCCACTAATATGTTTACAATACACTGAGAAAGTAGTCCGCTCCGAAGAACTTATTGTCTCGAGACTCAATGGAGGCGAAGGAGAATAAGGCCCATCGGCCGCGGCAAGCAGGAAGCAAGGCGGATAAAAAGAACAATAAGCAGAATAAGCAGAATAATGAAAAGAATCCCAAGGTAAAGCTTAT
Source organism: Calcarisporiella thermophila (assembly GCF_041956535.1). Lineage (NCBI taxonomy): Eukaryota > Fungi > Calcarisporiellomycota > Calcarisporiellomycetes > Calcarisporiellales > Calcarisporiellaceae > Calcarisporiella > Calcarisporiella thermophila. The sequence goes on from NW_027192193.1 coordinate 82,125, forward strand.
CGGAATGAGAATGAAATTGTCTTTTTATAAGGCTAAGTTATGCTAATTGCCCATATGATCACAGGCATTTGCCCCCTTCAAGGGAAGAAAGGCCGACAAGGCCGTACGACGTAAACTCGATCTAAATGAGAAGAAATTACATGTTCCTCTCGTAGACAGAACCCCCATCGAGCCACCTCCTATCGTTGTAGCCGTTGTAGGCCCACCTGGAGTCAGTATTCTTTCGTGCTCGGAATTACTAGCCCGATTGAATGTGTTACTAACCTTGATACATTCTGTTTGCCCATCCATGTAGACTGGAAAGACGACCCTAATTAAATCGCTTGTAAAGAGATTTACAAAGCACAGTCTCTCGGAGATCAAGGGCCCGATTACGGTTGTCAGTGGAAAGAAGCGCCGACTAACATTCATTGAGTGTGCAAATGATCTCAACGCCATGATCGATGTAGCTAAAATTGCTGACTTGGTATTGTTGTTAATCGACGCTAGTTTTGGCTTCGAAATGGTAATATTCTTTGTTTTTTTGGCGATAAGCTATTACGGGTTTTTGCGTTTGCCGAATCAGGGACTAACGGCTATTTTGCGACATATAGGAAACCTTTGAGTTCCTTAACATTCTGCAGGTACACGGGTTTCCTCGCATCATGGGCGTCCTCACTCATCTCGACCATATCAAAAAAACAAAAACTCTACGAAACACCAAGAAGCGGTTAAAACATCGTTTTTGGACCGAAATCTATCAGGGTGCAAAACTCTTCTATCTCTCCGGAGTCATCAATGGTCGCTATCCTAATCAGGAAGTTCACAATTTGTCGCGGTTCATATCTGTGATGAAATTCCGCCCGCTAATTTGGCGCAATACCCATTCCTATATGCTCGCTGACCGCATGGAGGATCTGACCGACCCCGAGGCGGTAAGAAAGGACCCGAAAATGGATCGAACGGTCACTCTGTACGGCTATTTGCGGGGGACAAACATGAAACAGGGTGGAAAGGTGCATATTCCAGGGGCAGGTGATGCCTATATAGAAGAATTAAGTGTCCTCACCGACCCGTGTCCACTGCCCGATAAAGTTCGGAGGAGTTTGAGCGAAAAACAAAAGTTAATTTTTGCACCCATGAGCGATGTAGGAGGTATCATGTACGATAAAGATGCAGTGTATATTAATGTACCAGGAAGCTTTACAAAGAAGGCAGGAGCGGAGGCTGAGGATGGAGATGAAGGTATTTTTTTTTTTCACTTAACCGCACTGAACGATATTCAAACATCTTACATAATCCCTATTTTTTCTTAAAGAAGATGAAGTTCACCAAGGTCCGGGCGAAAAAATGGTCATCGACCTACAAGACGCCCCAGACACCCTTGCAGCTCAATTAAATGAAAGCGAACTGCCCATCTTCAGCAATACCACTATGCGTGCAGAAGATTTAGATAACGAGGAAGAGGATTCGAGTATGCCAAATCACGGAGCCTACGAAAAAATCGTCACGGATATCAATGGACGCCGTAGGCGGAAGGCTATGTTTGCTGGAGAAGAAGATGAAGAAGACGACGATGATGATGATGAAGAGCAAGGAGAAGAAGACCAGTCTGAGGAAGAGGAGTTTGAGGATGATGAAGAGGTGGAGAGTGGTGAAGACGAAGGGGAGGGTGAAAAGTCTGACAGGCGAAGAGCATTCAGCCGTTACGAAGTCCGACACTTTGACGATAAAGATAGCGATGCAAGCGACGGTGAGCAAAAAGAGGAGCAGATTGTGTATGCTGAGAGCGACAGTGACCTTGGTGATTTAAGTGATGATGATGATGTTGTTGAGGACGGCGGAGAGTTGCGATGGAAATCTAACTTGGCCGAGCGGGCTCAACAAATGTTTTATTCCAAGAGACGCGTCAATATCATGCAGCTTATCTATGACCGGACCGATTTAACGCCTGAGCAGATCGCAAAGGGAGATATCGATCAAGAAGAAGAATCTCAAGACGTCGATGGAGAAGCTAGCGAGGAGCAAGGCAGCGATGATGAAGAATTCTTTGAAATAAAACGCTCCGACCAAAGTCAAATATCCAAATCCGACAGCGCCATCGATTCCAACAAAGCTGCACTACATTATGAAGATCTCGATGACTGGGATGACGAGGAAGCGCTTGAGTCGATCCGCAATCGATTCATCACTGGATCCCTGGATGGGGACGAGGTGAACGGAGAAGGCAACGAGCAATCCGCCGCAAATGAAGAAGAAGAGGATGAGGTGTACGGTGATTTTGAGGACCTTGAAGCTGGCGAAACCGGCGCCGCGCCCAACGGCAATCAAGAGGAAAAATCTGCAGAGGAGCTAGAGCGCGAAGCACTCGAGAAGAAGAAAGAAGAACTCAAACGTAAATTTGACGCCGAGTATGACGGGGATAATGAGGGCCCAAAACAGGACTTTTACGAAGAGGAGAAGGATAAAATTGCACAGCAGTTGCAGATCAACCGCGAGGAATTTGAGGACGATGACCCAAGCGTGCGTGCTCGTGTTGAAGGGTTTAGGGCGGGCTCGTATGTTCGTGTCTTACTAAAGAACATGCCATGCGAATTCGTACAGAATTTCAACCCCCACTACCCAGTCATTGTTGGAGGGTTGCTGCACACAGAGGAAAACTTTGGCTTTGTACAGGTAACTAAATCCATTTAGCTCACTGTATTATTTCTTGATATTAACTCCCTCTTTGAACTAGGTCCGAATCAAGCGGCACCGTTGGCACCGCAAAATTCTTAAAACAAATGACCCTCTTATCTTCTCTATTGGATGGCGCCGCTTCCAGTCCATTCCTATTTACTCCCTTAATGATGGTACTCGCAATCGTATGCTTAAATATACCCCAGAACATATGCACTGCCTTGCCACATTCTATGGTAAGATCTAGCTCTTCTCACTGACCAAATTTGATCCTTTTGTGACCTCTTCAATGGAATAGGACCCATCCACGCGCCAAATACAGGTGTCTGCGCAGTTCAATCAGTTACTGAGAATTCCAACGCTGCTTTCCGCATTAGCGCCACTGGTGTCGTGCTAGACATCAATCAGTCTGTGGAAATCGTGAAGAAGCTTAAGCTCACGGGAACACCTTACAAGATCTACAAGCATACTGCATTCATCAGAGACATGTTCAACTCTGCCCTTGAAGTGACAAAGTTCGAAGGTGCAGGAATACGCACCGTGTCAGGAATTCGTGGACAAGTGAAGAAGCCCTTGGCTGTAAGTATTCTATTTGAAAACCTCTTCTTCCCCTCCCCCTCAAGCTAAAATATTTAATACCAACCATTGCATCTAGAAACCCGAGGGTCACTTCCGTGCTACGTTCGAGGATAAAATCCTCAAGAGCGACATTGTATTTTTGCGTGCATGGTATCCCATCAAGCCTCGCAAATTCTACAACCCCGTTACCTCTCTTCTGCTCGCAGATAAAAACTCATGGCTAGGAATGCGCCTCACATCACAAGTGCGTCGTGAGCAGGGATTACGTGCACCACAAAATCCAGACTCAACTTATAGAGTAAGTGCTATTCTCCAACCATTTCTCCATACCCAAGTGTTTACACCTCTCTCCTTTGCCTCGCTGCTTCCTTCCAATTGCTTTCTTAGCCTATCGAACGTAAAACGCGTCGATTCAACTCCCTACGTATTCCCAAGTCTCTGCAATCCGAGCTGCCGTTCGCCTCTAAACCCAAGATCACTGGCAAACGCACAACCAAGGGCTACCTGCAGAAGCGTGCAGTAGTGCTCGAACCGGGAGAGCGCAAGATCTACACTCTGATGCAACAACTCAACACGCTGAAGCACGAGAAGATACGAAAACGCAAGTTGAAGCAAGAAGAGAAGCGCGGAGAATATCTGCGCAAGAAGGCGAAGCTCGATGCCGATTCCGCAGAAAAAGACAAGGAGCGACGAAGAGAGTACTATCGGAAGGAAGGGAAGAAAGCGGCGGCAAGCGAATCCTCTTCCCGGAAGCGAATCAAAGTAGCAAAAGTTTCCTCATAATCCATTACCCTCGCAATTAATACAAATAAAGCAATTCTTGGATATTTATTGGACGCTTTTCCTCACTACGATCCTGAAGCACAAGAAAAATAACAAATAACCAAATTTTCATTTTTTAAGCAATCATATTACATTATTTCAGGGCAATTTCTAACATTAGATATCACATAAGGACCATCATTTAGTTATAATTAAGAGCTATTGTCCGGCTCCTCGCTCTTCTCTCTCTCATTACTGTTGTCCTTCTCTTCGGTATCATTCGGGAACAAGAGGTGAGGCCGTTCATTAGCCACCTCCAACAACAGCTCTCCGAAAACTGTATTCGCCCATGCAAACCAGTCTCGCGAGAAGTCCGAGGGGTTGTCGACATCGAAGGATTCATGCATAAGGCCAGTACCGCCGGTCGTGTCCCGCAACGTTCTTAACATCCTTTTGATCTCTTCATCGCTGGTCGACGTTAGTGCCTGCATGGCGAAGGCGAGTGGCCAGGGCCGCTGTAGCCCCGTATGGGGTGAGCCGATCCCGGGGTATTTACCTCTCGCGTAATAAGGATTCCAGTTTGAAAGAATGAATCGACGGGTCGTTAGGTATACTGGGTCGTCCTTCTTGACAAATCCAAGTGAAGGAAGCGAAAGCAGCGATGGTATGTTGGCATCGTCCATCAAGAGGTGTGAGCCATAGCCATCAACTTCGTAAGCATACATGCGCCCAAATTCTGGGTGGGTCACAATGCCATATTTATCGATTGCCTTTCGCACCTGCTTTGAGAGCTCACGAGCATCTTTTGAAAGCTCTTGAGCCAGATCTTTAGCATTGAGTATTTCGGCAAGCTGATCCAAGCCTACTGCAGCCATTGCGTTCGCCGGGATAAGGAACGGAAAGATCGAGCTGTCGTCCGAAGGCCGGAAGTGCGATTTAATTAGGCCGCATTGACTAACGGGATTTCCGATTCCATTCAACGAGAGTGTTTCCGTTGTGGTTCGAGTAAGACGCGTAAAATTGTATGCAGAGTGGTTCAATTCCTCAAAAGTCCCCTTCTGCTGTACCCTCATTGTCATCACGACTAGCTTTGCGGCCTCAAGCCATTTGGGATTCTTCGTGAATGACGCGTCGCCCGTAGCATTGAAGTAGCGATATGAAAGACGTAGGAACGAGGCAAGGCTATCGAGCTCGTACTTAGCCTCCCATACCACGGAAGCGTCATAAGGGGGATAGACTTGATCGGACTGGGCCCATTTGTTCGTTTGAAACTTAATTTGGGCTTCCTTGGGGGGACGGAAGGCGTTTCCATATGGGTATGAAAGGATTTGCTCGGCTTGCATGTTAATGACCCCAAGAATTAAACGCTGTAGCGCAGGATCTTCCGGGGCATAGGGGATATACGGGAGTACCTATTGGAGAAACAATGAAGAGTAAGACCTCTCTAAGCCTTGTAGCGCTTGCCATAAACCCATACCTGGTTAGTGGAGTCGCGTAACCACATGGCAGGGATATCTATCGAGGTGAAAAAGAAAATGGGGTAATATTTCCACACTGAAATAAGGAACAACCAATGTATACTCTATTTACCTCCTGTGATAACAAAAGTAAGCGGCACATTTCCACTGTCCTTGTGCCATGCAATTGTAGTGTCTATCGATGAAAGGATATCAGAAACAAGATAGTGTCCTCAAAATTCCTCCTCTGTCAAAATTTATATTCTCTATATTCACCTAAGGTATTCGGAAAGCAGTTCTGGAACATCATGGCAAGATCCTTATCCGCCATTCGCTTGGTCATGTTCGCAATTACTTTTTCAATCGCGTCGCTGCTAAATTTTCGCTTACCTCGTGGAGGACGCGCATTGGGCAGTTTTAATGGCCCAGTCGAGTTGGTATGAACTTCAGAGTCAGGAGAATCAGGATGTCGTTTGTACGGGTGAGCCATGACGGCATGGAAGCTGAGAACAGCACAAATAACTGCAAACAACAGCAGGCATAGAGCTTTTGACATTACTAGCAACAAATCTGATTAGAGGACCACGCGCATCAAGTTGAGAGAAGGGGAATGGAAAACTCGGTGAGCGTCTGCACAGGCTCACGTTTATACAAGACGATGGCCTAGTTTCCCGCGCTTCCTTCTCTGTGAAAAACTTTAAGCGAGGTTGTACGAAAAGGCTAAAGGGAAACTGAGAGAGGGATCAGGGGAAGATTTAATAAGCAAGATACAGGTGCGCTCCCTACAAACATGCAGGCCATTCACATGGGAGATGGTCGAAAGCAGGTTAGTTTGCTTAGTTGAGCGGGTCAATCAAGTTTATTTTATTTCTATTACTATCTGGTCGATGGGATTATACAATCGGTCAAATTTACAGCATTTGATCTGATTTCATTTACGACTGGCTCCGAAATATGACCAACGGATGATTGAAGGAGAAATAGAAAACTTCCTCTAGGGACATAGGGGACCGATTGGATACTGCCGATCTTGGAAAGATTTCCCAATACATAGTACGGCCGAATCAGAGGGGGACTCCCATCTCAATGGGCAAGAACATATAGCACGGATAGTTATGTACTAAGCCAAACGCATCCTTGGTACTCCATGTATACTACGGTATACTCCAATGTCTATTATAGTATACTACATCTTTGGATCAATAATCCCTACCGCAGAACGGACATAATCCGAGGGAGGGGGGGACAGCCTCGAGATGTGAAAATCCTACTATTACTTAGAATTGAAATTGTTCAATATTAGAAATGCCTTTTTATGTAAGATAGAATTGCACGTCAATATTTGGTGTCCATAACGGAATGTCATCCTGAGAAGGAGAGGTAGTAGCGATAGAGTATAATGGTATCAGCAAAAGAGAGTCTAATATTTAGCTTATCTTTAAAATTTTAAGAATATTAAATGGCATCGGCAACTACACTAAAGATAAAAGAGGAAAATAAAAAAACAACTTTTGCTTGACGCAAGCGGAATAGGAGGAAAATAAAAAATACAGCGGATAGAGAGAGCATATGGGATAACTAGAAGGTAATAAATAACATCCACATAGGAAATCTCTGCGATTGCATAGGGGGAAATCGAATTAGTTAGGATTCGATTTGAGCCAGTTGGCAACATCTTGGGCGTCGCGAGTGACCCAACCAATACGCACGCGAGCACTCTCTATGGCCTGCTGCAGATGGCGGGTGTAGCTGCTAGTATCTTGCTGTTGCTTGAAAAAGGCCTCGGCATCGTCGAGGGCAGCTTGTGAGGCGAAATTACCCACGCTGCTTTTGATGATGTTGCCAAGCAAGTTGGTGGTGCCCTGGTAACGGTCGAGGAGCGTCTTCCAGTTCTCCTTAATGAAAGCCCAAAGAGCAGGGCGAGCCTCGGGATTGTTTCCAAGAGCGGCGAAGGGAGTGTTGATGTCCTGGTTACGTACCTCACTGCTAAGACTCAGATTCAGGGTGCGCTGGATAAGCTCGGGCTGCTTGGCATAGCCAAGGGCACGGAGGGCAAGCAGTTTCTGGTCGATCAGGGGGCTTTCGCGGTAGAGCTTCAATACAGCCTCATACTCGGCAACACCGCCTGTCGCAACCACAACCTCGTACACGAATTGCCGCACGTTGGGGTTGAGCGCGGAGGCATTACCCTGCACAAAGCTGTTGAAGCGAGCCTTGGCTTCATTCACCACATCAGTGTCGTTGGCACGCGCAGCAGCCGCCAAGACATTTGTACGCCTCGTCACGGTAATGTAGTCCTCGCCATCAGCGAAATCCCACCCAACCTGCTTCGCCAGATTGGCGAACACTTTGCGTTGGATGTCCAACAGTCCAGCCCGAGCCTCCTGCGGCTGTTCGGACCACGCGGCTCGGAATGAAGCCAGCCCCGTGGCCACCTCTCCAAGTACAATGGGGTTCTGTTCATTCTGATAAGCCTGCACAAGACTGAGATAGTTGCTGGTCTTGTCGTATCCAGCCTTGGCAAGGTGCACGGCATCGGTGATAAGGTTCAATCGGTCAGTGTCGTTGAACACACCGCCCTTCTTAACGGCCTCAATAATCTTGTTGAGCAAATCGGTGGAGTACTTGACACGATATACTCCATCGAAATCATGGTTGAGTTTGATGATGTTACCCTTGACTTCGAAAGTGCCCTCACGCTCAGTGAGCGTAAGGTTATTGGGGGTGGCATTCTCTCCCGCGTCAGGGCTGTAGACGAAGAGCGGAACGGGCCAAATGGTGGTATCTTCCTCGGGCTTCGCGTCTCCAGAGGCGATAAAGCGATTCTGTTTGACATGGATTTTACCCGGTTCGGGTTGGTCCACGGTAATCAAGGGGAAACCAACCACCTTAGTCCAAGGCGACATGAACTTATTGACATCGATGCCAGATATCTCACCGAGAGTGGCCCAGAGATCCTATTAAGATGGAGCGAAAGCACGGGATAAGAAAAGATGAGTGAGCCAGAACTTTCATCCGTCCTACAATCGAGTATGCTTACCGAAGTCTTTGCATTTCCGAACTTGTGCTTGTCAAGATAAGCACTCACACCCTTGAGGAACACCTCTTGAGTCAGATAAGAGTCGGCCATGCGGATCACACTAGAGCCCTTGCTGTAAGAAATGTCATCAAAGATCTGGACGGCGTCTGCAGCAGCGCGCACGTTAGCCTCGATGGGGTGGGAGGAGCGCAGAGCATCTAGAATGAGACCACTCTCGACTTCATCGGCAACGAAGTAGGTCCAATGGTTCCATTCGGGGAAGAGGGTGTCCACGGCCAGAGCAGCGATCCAAGTGGCGAATCCTTCGTTGAGCCAGAGATCTGCATTCAAGGGGGGAGAGTGGGGTATATTGAGCAACCTGCATTCCGAACACCGAATAATCAGCCTACTACTTACCATTCCACCAGTCCATTGTAACGAGGTTACCCGTCCATTGATGGGCCAGCTCGTGGGCCACCACGCTTGCCACACCCAACTTCTGGCTAGCGCTCGACGATTTCTCATCGTAATAAAGTCGCGAGGCTCTGTAAGTAACCAATCCCCAGTTCTCCATGGCACCGCTAGAGAAGTCCGGCACCGCAAGCATATCCAGTTTGGGGAGAGGGTAGGGTTGCTTAAAGGTCTTGGCGTAGTATTCTAAGACGCGAGTGGCGACATCCAAAGCAAACTTTCCGAGTTCCTTATTGCCGGGAGTAGTGTAGACACGGCAGAGCACCGGTTTCCCACCATTATTTTCGCCGGTGGTTTTGGCCTCGATGTATTCGAACTCTCCAACGGCGAAAGCAACCAGCTGCACGATGAAGAGAAATAGGGGAATAAAATTTTCAGTTAGATGCAAAGGGATCACACCATGATCAGGTGAAACAGTGTCTTACGTAGGTACTAATAGGTACGGATTGGGCAAATCGTACCCGTTTCAGCCCGCCATCAATGTTGGTCTCCTCCAATACATTCATGTTGGAGAGGGCGACCTTATCTTGAGGCACCACGAGAGTGATGTTATAAGTAGCTTTCAGGTTGGGCTAGAGGATAAACAAAAAAATTATCCGATCAGTATTTGGACGGAAGGAGGAGGGGGCATGATCACCTACCTCATCCCAGGACGGGAATGCGCGTCTAGCATCTGCGGGCTCAAAATCTGTGCTTGCCATGTAGCGGGTCTCGTTTCCGACGGTATACTTGCTGCGGTAGAAGCCGCTGAGTCCTTCGCTGATGTTGCCGCTGAAGCGGACATTAAGAAGAGCGGTGGTATTTGCCTTGAGTGGTTCGGGAACCACGACGGTGATGCGCTGGCCCTCGATATCATAGATCACGCCAGACTCGGGGATGGCGTGTTCCTTGTCAGGAAGACGCACAGTGGCGCTAAGAACCTTGTGGCCGATATCATTGAAGGTGATGTTGGCCCCATCCTGCTGGACAATCAAACTGTGAGAATAGGCAAGAAAGAGTCAGTGTCTGCTGAAGTTTCCAGGCTCCAAACAGGCCGATACTCACTGAGTCGTGATGTCGCCCTCGTATGTGAAGGCAGCTAGATTCGGGGTGATGGTCAGGTCATAATGGGTTGGTTTAACGTTTTGCGGAAGGATGACCCTTTCGGTGGAGGGGGCGGGCGGGTTCTGGGCCACGGCCGAGAGGACGCCGAGCCCAAGGATGAGAGCCAACTTGGCGAGCATCTTAAGGCTGCTGCTCGAGGAGGTCAAGGGGACGAAAGTCGGGAATGAAAAGGCAGAAAAGAATTCAGGGCGAAAACTTCTCACCCCCTTCGATTATAAAAGGAGAGGAGAAAAACGGTTTCACGAGAAATAAAAAAAATTTCTCACAAGAGTTTAAGTTTCCTGGAAAAAAATCAAAGTCCAAAAGGTTCCGCGTGGTTTTGTGAAAGGACATTGAAATTGAAGATCTCGGAGAGGAGGTTTGGGCAGTTTTGGCAAAAGCAAATGAGAGGCTCAATTTCTTAATTAGGGCGAAGGATACACATTTACAAAGCATTGCGGAGATTATTTCCTCAACCGTGTTCATATGGCCTCTCACATGGTTTAAGCACAGACGCTAACGCCTTTGTAGAACCATATGGCAAGGCTGGGCCTGCTTCGTCATTATTGTGCACCTATGATGCTAATGGAGGACCAGCCAGCTCGATAGGGAGATGAGGTGTTCCCTGTTACCGTCGCCGCTCTTGCCTCGATAACCATTTTGCTTTGGCTTCCCTCCTAGAGGGGATTGCATTGTCCATGACTGCAACCGTGTGGAAAAAACTCAGTCGTAGCATTAATAACAATGCGACGACGTAAGCGCCGAATCCACCAATTAACCTTAACCCCACTCTCGCCTTCCTCCTCCTTCCTCAGCCATTTCCCCACTTATGCAATGCTCATTACACGTTACCTTTTGTTTTTTTTCTGCTCTCTCCTGCACCCTCAAGCCCGTCGCTGCGCCCGTTTGCTAGGGGATGTTCTAGTCTTGTCTTCTGCTCCTAAAGAGCCCCTTTCGACTCCGTGTGAATTGCTGTCGATATCAAAAGAACCCTAAAATCGAGGAAAAACCTTACTCCAATTCTCCCCCGAAAAGAGCCTCTCGCTCACTTCCCCCATTAGTGTTCAATTAAAAGGTTCAATGCGTCTAAATTGTCCAATGATCACAGGTTAGGTTATCCTCAAATGCCACAGCCGCTTCCGCATTGTCCGGTGTTGACTCCCACTGGCTGGCATTGCAATATCTGGCTATCCCCAATTCTCTTTCCCTTTGTTCCCGGCACTTGCCACAGATAATTAGGTCACTCTCCCCTTTCACACCCTCCGTCTCTCCTCCCCAGGCTGACCGAAAATCCAATCATACCATATCCTATCATACCGCTTTGATTGTCTATGACGAATTCACACCCAATGGTCAATAAAGAGCGGCCTTTTGTGAAGCTACAAGAAGCACATTTTTTCATATCTCACGAGCTATCTTTCCTCCTTTGTGCACTACCGAGTACCCGTGGCTAAGCGGGCGAGTAGGCCAACAGGGTCGACTCCGTTCTAAGGCAACAGTACAACAGAGATTAGCACTTATTGCGAATCTCGAGGTATCAAAAAAGGTGAGAAAAGTGAGCTACACAGATATATTAGATTTTGATAGTCAACTTCCGCAAAGTCGCCCACTAAATATGTGGGAGGAAAATGCAATGGAAGCGCAATCTTGGATAAATTTAGTATCCGACTTATTGCGTTTTTTCACTTTACTTTGAGGGGACATCTCCTCAGTTAGATACCACTGCCAAATATCATTCTTTACATCAAATATATTTTCAAAATAAAAACATATGGGGGCGGTGGATTTATGTGACAGTGTTAGAAAAGAGGTTGATATGACGTGGAAGGGTTCTGTACACGCAAAAGAAGACAATAAATAACGTTAGAAGGGGAAAAGTAGGATGTTCATTGCTGTTGAAGCAAGTGTGCGGGGGGCTTTAGCAAATGGTTGGATCGAGGTCCGCGTCCAATGGTCATCGCCCTCATGACAACGGCCTTCTCCACCCGATTGTGGAAAGGGTTTGAATCAAGGCCGGTGGCTGAGTTAGCAACCAGTTGACGGTGATGACGGTAGACCTGGCGCGATTTGTAGCGCTCATAGGTGCCTAGCAGAACCACCGTTGTACCGACGAAAAGCACGCTGCCTGTAATGATAAGGCCAAAGGGGAAAATGGCAAATGGGCCGTAGTTTGGTCGAACTGGTGCGGCACTAGTTTGAGCGGCTTGCTCCGCGGCAAGAGTGGGAGATCCACTCTCGTCGCTTTGTTGATCAGCCGAGACGGCTGTTGGAGATACCGGCGCCGAGGGCGCACTAGCTTGTGTCCCGTATTCGCTCACAATTACTGGGCTTGCTTGGAGCTCACCCGCCGACACAAAGGAAGGCGATGCTACAGACTGTACGCTGGATAGCGTGGCAGAGGCAGGTAGGGTATCAACAGAAGTTGGTGTAGCTGTAGATAAGGTGGAAGTAGGAGAAGCGCTAGCATCATTCTCATCTTTGGCAGCAGTGGCCCGCGTGTCCTCCTCCTTAGTGGCAGAGGATGTGACGTCCATCATCTTCTTGGGGGACATTTCCTTGTCTGACTTGCTCATTTTATGATCTTTGGGCTGCTTTTTCTTCTTATCATGATGTTTAGACTTCGATGATGAATGTTTGCCTCCGTGCTTCTTCTTGTGCATCTTCTCCTTTTTCTGTTTATGCTTCCCTTTTTCCTTTTTCGCTTTGACATGCTTCATATCATCCTCTTTCCCCTTATTCGTTTTGTGCTTACTTTTCCGCCGTTTATCTCCCATCTCATCGCCATGCTTCGACCGCTTTTCAATGGCCATCGGAAGAGTGGGCAAGGAATCCACGCTAGCGGGGGAAATTTGGCCTAGATCAACAATCACCTCCATCCGTTCGAGACCAGCTCGTTTTCTGGTTATTGGCGCAGCATGTGTTCCGGAGAGGAACACAAGGAGCAAACTGAAGGAGAGAAACAGAGAATAGTGAAAGGGGGACATTTTCATCAAGAAAGATGGGGGACACGTAGAGAAGGATAATGAATGAGGGGGTTGTACCGGACAACGAAAACAAATAAACTGCCCAAGATTCTTATCAAAAGAAAGTGTTCTCAGGGAGGTATGGCCCAGCCAAAATCAAGGATGATATATGTAAAGATTGGGATCCAGTGCCAGCTGGCAAGAGAGAGAGTATTTAGCGTAGGAGAAGGAGAAAGAAGCCGCGCTGGTAACTTGCTTAAATGATGCTAGAATTCACGGGTTCCAATTAAATTGTTTCATGACACAAACTCCCATTGGCCACGCACTCTCCCTCTAATTTCTCGGAACGAATATTATTACCCAGGCTAGAGTTCAAACCCCCAAGTTTAGGCTCCGGCATCGATACTCCAATGGGTGGCTTACGCTGGAGAAAGGCTCAAAAAGAGCCCATCAACAGCACGCTCCCAGCAGCTCAACCCGAAGTATTCTGTGAAGGCGCCAGAGCCCATGGCCTCTCACGGTCTGGATAGGAGTGACTCGCGGCGTAGCCTCGAGCGCACTCATCCTAACACAATCGAGCTTGCACGTGCGGGGCTGTCTTAATTAAAGCAATCTTAGCTGACAGGTTATGATCGAAATGAAGCGCCGGATTGGTCGACGCCTCCGTTGCCATATATCGACGAGTGTATTTTCTGGTTCAAAGAATCAGCAGGCTTTCCTCTAGCCCCCAACACACCCTCAATATAAGTGACTGCGCACTGCTATTATTGCATTTCAATAGCAAGCTCATCATATGGCCAAGAGTCAAGAAATAAACGTGCTCTTCTCCTAACGCAAAGAAGCCACTCTCGATCATCCTCAAAAAGGCATAGGTGCACGCAATTGCAGACCCTTCTCGTCTCCAATCGCTAGAATTTCCAATGTTTTTTTTATTGAATTGTTTTGTACAAGCCGAAATAGATGTAGCCTCATGTATGTGAAAGATAGATAGATACAGCGGGTGCATACGCTGTATTTCTACAAACCCATCCTCGATGAAGCTCAGTTTCCGATGGCCCAGACCTCGAGCTCCATACACTCGAAATCCTTACTACCGGACAATACCTCATTATCGAAGGTTGGACACGGCTCACTGTGACCTCGGTCAAGTCCAGCGTTGATCCACAAGCCAAACTTGCCGTCGCTACAAACACACACAATAGGTAGCACTCAGGTTAGGAGGGAGAGTCAATAGGGAAACAGGGGTTCAATAGCTACCCGCCGCCAAGCGCAATAAAATTGGGCTCGCTCAGGATCATGTACTCGTTTTTCCCTGTCCATGGGTAAATTTTGACCACACCTGCTTGTTTGGTCGACTCCTGCTCATATTTCCACAGAAAGCTGTTTCACGGGGAAAGGCGACGTCAATTATTTTTCCACAAAAGCGGGTCCTAAATAGTTCAAGTATTGTTTGCTATTCATCTTACCATTCCCCTGTGCCGTAGTAGCTCGTTTTCATTTTGAATCCTTCATTGACAAATGCCCCGAAGATCATATCGTCTGCATCACGAATGACCAGAACGCAAGGGCCTTTTCCTCGAGCACGGTAGTAAAGCGTTGCCATACTAATACCATGCTGGTCAAGGCTATAGAGGAGGCTCCATTTCGATGAGAGGCGGAAGCGGCGTGGGAGATGTTTGCGTATCTGGAGAGAAAAAAAAATGAATGCCGATTAAGCAATTCCAGTCCTCCTTAGCTCATACAAAGCCATTTGGGAAATCTACCTGCTCTGCAATGGTTATATCAAGAATACCTTTTGTGTCCGGTCGCCGATCGGTGAGCGACAAGTGTGGGAGATTGTCTACATGATGCTGCGGCGGTAATGAAGTCATAATAGCAGTCAATATATAATTTTATATAAAAATTGGCAAACGAAGCTAGGATGTAGAAGGAATAATGGGTGTAAGAGAGGTGCGTTCAAGTATTATAGGCAGGCAAGATTAGGGGGATGAAAGGACGAAAACAAGCAATGGAGAGAGAGCCTATGGGTTGGAATATCCAATGGCGAGCTTTTCTGACAGAGCAATGAAAGCCGCTCTTTTCAAATTCTCGAGAATAAATATACAGTATACTAAATTCAAACTGGAAACAATTACTCAAAGCTAATCCACGTCTCCTTTGGCACATACAACATAACCGGACGTGGAAATGAAAATAGAAGTGGTCAAGCGTCTTTAGGTGTCTTCAAAAAAACCTTGGCTGCGAATTTTGCGGTTTTCTAATTTCGTGTTCAAATAGTTCTGCCACGGGGACTCCATTCGCAATGGCCTCGAAGTTAATATCGACATTTCAGGAGGATGGGATTTTTTACAAAGCACACTCTTCGAATTGAACGGAAATACTCACAACTTGGTAGCAATACCAAAAACATACTCTGGATATTTCCGTTCCCTATATCATTACCATTGCAGAAGAAAGAGTTCATTATGAAATAGTAGATTATGATCGTGATATCATTTAGTTTGGTTGAATTATATGACATTCTGTTTGTATGATTGTGCATCCATTCATTGCCTTAATACAGCACAAATAATGGTCAAACATTATTATTGATGCGCTTACCTCAATGATATGAATTAGTGTTTGCATAGGAATGCAGAAAGCGAGCGACTCAATCGTTGAATATACATTTATACGATTAAAGAATTGAGCAAAACTGGAAAGGAGTGGCCAGTGGTCTCAACACCTTTCAAACTTGAAGGAAATGGTGACGAGAAATCATACCATGCTTTAGTAAATTAGGATATTTGCCTAGCGTCTTACTACAAGAGGGTATTTGCCATACATATCACTATTTTACTTCTCCGATTCTATAGTAAAATGCTTGTGAGTCGCTAAAAAAAGATTTGGATTGGGCTAAGGTCTCGGGTCCCTAATACTATGGGGATCCTGTGATTATGAGGCCTGTTTTCAGCTCCACTCTTAGTTCTTATTTTAATACGAGTTTTACATCATTCTGTAGTAAATTTTTAGCCAGGTTGGCTTTTTTATATCATCATTATCTAAGATCCAAGATGCTAACTAAACTATTGTTCAAATTGTTTTAGATGATTTTATGCATGGACGATCTCGCGGGTAGACGAGAAATCATCTTGAAACCCACTATTGTGTCTTTGTATTGTTCTTGCATATAACGGTTCATCTTATATTCCTACAAAAAATCCGCCTGATGAAAACAACTAGATTACATATAGGAGCATGTAGAAAGGATGGAGAACGTTTGCGATTCCTCATAAATTGTAAACCCCTCTCCTATTATAAAAATCGTGAAAAATATGTGAAGAGTTTACAAAAATTTAGAGAATCGCAAATATTCTCCATCCTTTCTACATGCTTCTATATGTAATCTAGTTGTTTTCATCAGGCGGGTTTTTTGTAGGGTACACCTAATTCGCCCGTCTTCTTTCTGCAAATTTTAGATTTAAATGTGTGGTCAATGGGAGGCCTCTATAAATCAGATGGCTTGAGTCCCTTACCAAAACAGAATAAACAGGATGAATTTGAGCAATTTTAAGTGTGCTATAATAATATTCAGACTGTTGTTGAGATATTTCTCTCCTTCGTTGCTCTACTTCGTCTCAAGAACCCCGCACCGCCTCACCTTCTTGTAACTTGACATAATCCTTCAGACCTCTGATCGCCCTAGCTCCACCAGGGATTTCCATCCACATTGAGTTCTTGGAGCTATCTTAGTTGGTTTTTCGGCGCGAATTTACCCTGGCTATATCCCGATCCTTTTTTCCTCTGGATGCTGATCTTGACCTTGCCGGATTGCTCCACGATTATATAAATAGACCTGGCCGCTGTCATAGGAGAAGTCTTTGAAGCACTCGCCAATTTTTTTTCCCGGGTTTAACTGTCTGTGTCCTCTCTAGGTGGGCATTTGGGCATTTGGGCATTTGGCTGTCCCCGTTTTTATTTTATTTCCCAGCATTGTCAAATCCGCAATTCTGTGGGTATCCAATTGGAGGCGAGCAATCAGGGAAATTGGCTCGCCAAGGTCCATGTGGGGAGAGGAAAATTAAATAAAACAAAAAAGAGGGTTTATCACAGGCAGTATAAAACCGATGAATAATGTCATATTTTCAATCACGGCTTAAGATTGAGTTTCCCTGCCGTTCGCCGAGCTCTCAGTTCTCTCTTTTGCCATGACAAGAATAGGCGACTAACGGCTCACGATGAACCCCCCACAACCCCCCGACCCTACCCGCTCTCGCCCACCCTCTCCTCCTGCGCAGCAGCCATATTCACACCCACATTCCCTTCAGCATCAGCATCAGCATCAGCATCAGCATCAGCATCAACATTCTCAGCAAATTCATTCACAGCATTCCCAATCTCATTCCGTAGTTTCTCAGCATTCTCAGCATTCCCAGCCCTCTCAACATTTGTATCATAAGCAAGATTCGATAAATCCTATGCCTTTTCGACTCCCTCCCATTTCTTCTCTTCCCATTCCTCCTTTAGCTTCTTTGGCCGCATCCACATCTTTTCTTGGGAGCACCCATTCCTCTGACTCTCCTGACGTTGTTAGCAAAGAAGGAAAAAAATTAAGAAGGTACAGCGGCGAAAGGTAATTAATCCCTTGTATGAATTATCTATACTGAGGCAAGATTAATTGTGGCTAAATGCTTCTCCTAGGACCTTTGAGTTAATCGTGCGACAGCAGCCTCTCCATGCACGCATGTGCGGTTTTGGAGAGAAAGATCGGCGGCCTATCGATCCGCCGCCTATCATCCAACTAATCATCTACAATAAAGGGGCATTAGATAATAGGTTGAGTATGAACGATTATTTCTCGTCCTGATCGTTGTCAAACTTATCTATCTAATCTACGCTATAGAATGATTCGCAGCCCCTTCTTCGTCATGCATGCGACTCTATGGTCCGAGGACAAGCGCGAGGAATGTAATTTTCTTCCGGATGCGCCGAATACACGCATTCTCATGGGTACGCTGGTCGCCTCGCCTAACCTTCTGCGCGATCCAAGTGGTGAGCAAGGGTGCTTTTTCGTTTTCCCAGACCTTTCGATCCGGGTGGAAGGGCGATTCCGGATGAAATTTTCTCTGATGCAGATAGGAGGGTGAGACTGAATAAAGAGGACTCGATGTACCTCCTTGTTAGCTAAATTTGAGCCCGGATATATAGGGAAGAACTCGCAGAAGGCAACACCCGAATCGTTGCACACGTGTTCTCGGATGTGTTCACAGTTTATTCGGCGAAGAAATTCCCAGGCATGACAGGTTGGTTCCCTTCTCTCGGTTTGATTTCATATTTCAATATAAAAAGAGCTAAAAAAACACCCAAAACACCCCTCCTTTGCATAATGTTGTTGAATCTGAACATTCATAGAATCGACGGAGCTTTCCAAAGTTTTTGCAAGACAAGGGCTGCGCATTCCGATCCGCAACGATATCCGCCAAAAGAAGTTATGAAGAGGGATCACATGTGACTTTTTACCTTAGCTTAGCAATAAAGGACGCTTTCTAAGTACTAAATCGTCTCGTGCAAACTCCCGGAGTGCGGCTGTAAATCTTCACTCTTCATGACTGCACACCGTCCGATCCTTCCCATCCCTCCATTTCTAACTTTGTTCTTTAGGTTAATCTAGCTTGTTGGAAATAATAATAACTTTTCGTCCTTCACTGTGAGAAAATTTCAGACATGCTCTGCATTTGGTTAAGGACAAAAACGTGTTTACTTCACTTTTCTCTTAAAATTGGTTGAAAGGACGCCTTCACTTTAAGACTGGGCATCTCTTTAGTTCTCGTCAGATGCCATGGCCGAATAACCAGGCTTCCAGCCGGTTTATATTAGTTCAAAATCACGAAAAACTCGTTCACTTGCAAGAAAGTTTGGTTTGATCCTAATCAACTTTAACCTTAAATTTGTGTATTCATGGTGGATGAGAATACACTGGCCATTACTTTACTAATTCCTTACACTTGAATAACTTAAGGTGGCACGCACTAAAAAAGTTTCACGAATAATGATATGCTTTGCTTTTGCAAAAATGCCCAACCAAATTGTCGGATATTCTGAGCTAGAGATGTAGATTTTGAATCAGCTTATAGAGGTCAAATCTAGACATGCAAATACACAGAGGTAGAAAGCAAAACCGATCGCCATTCCGTTCATCCTGAGCAGTGTCAGTACTTCGTGTGCTGTTGCTTCCCTAAGGCAACTCGCCTTTCCATACTGAAAATAGTCAATTTGCCACCAAAACTGCGCCACTTGACCCGTTATAGATATTGTTTACTTATTGATATTAGGAAAAAAGTTATAAGCCGATGCTGCTGACCAGAAAATATCAGCATAGATAAAGCAAAGAGAGGGAAAGGATAACAAAAAAAAAAAGAGAAAAAAATATCTACTAAAGTTGCATGCGTAATACATACTAAAGACAAATCAGTAATAAAAAATTCTCCAAAGATTAAATATGGAGAGAGGCAAACTAAATATAGCATTATTCGTCGCTCTTCTAGATAACAATTAATGACTGAAATACGGATGTTTAGCGGCCTATAGGGTGAAGCAAGTGCCAAGGAAAAAAAAAGTGAGATTGAGCAGGAAAAGAAGGGTGAAAGAGAAGAAGTCACTTACCCGTTTGGCAGAGATGCGACGAGCAGGGTCGTAGACGAACATTTGAGCCAGCAAGTCAAGTCCCTCCTCGTCCAGAGTGGGGATGATCTTGTTGAGCGGTTGCGGCTGCCATGATGGGAAAGTCGCCTTGTAATCTGGTAATTGAGAAACGCCCGGCCACATCTTCTCATTGGGTGTCCCAAGAGCTCTATGAAATGCAATCAGGGTTAGCCTATGGTGGTCTCAGAGTGAATCTAGTGGAGAGGTAACCTGAAGATCCTAAACAACTCATCGATCTCCGAGTCACCGGGGAATAGGGGACGGCGGATGACCATCTCTGCAAAGATACAGGCTACACTCCACATATCCACGCCGGTTGAGTAATGCCGTGAGCCTAGCAAGATTTCGGGAGCCCGGTACCACAGCGTCACCACCTCGTGAGTGTAGGTGCGCATTGGAATACCGAATGCCCGTGCCAATCCCAAGTCGGCAATGGTGAGCTTGCCAGTCTTGTTGATAAGCAGATTTCCTGGTTTGAGGTCACGGTGAAGGATACGATGGGCATGACAGTACGCAACTCCCTGCACGAGTTGGGACATATAGCTCTAGGTGTGGCATAGGACGGTTATAAAGCAGCTCTGTCTTCATCACTATGGAAAAACTCACTTTAATATGTTTTGCCGTCAATCCATCGGCCCCTGCTGTCTCCATGTAGTTTTTCAAATCCTAGTAACAGTAAATAACACCTCAAGATCTGAAAATGTCGACACATTGTAAATATAAAAATAACTTACCATGTCGAGGAATTCAAATACGAGGTAAAGTTTTGTGTCATTGTGAACAATATCCAACAGTCTAACATATATGGAGGGGGGAAGAGGATGGATTAGGTATGTGAGACATAAATAGATCGAGCACACGATCCATCTTGAATCAACACTTACTTGACCACATTCTCATGCTTGAGCTCTTTCAACAAGCTGATTTCGCGAATGGCAGTCGATGGAACTCCCTCGTCCTCCGCCTCCAACCTAATCTTCTTCAATGCCACAATAGCACCCGTTGTTTTGTTTTTTGCCTTATATACCACACCATAAGTTCCCTCTCCAATCTTTTCCATTTTCTCGTAGGCGTCCATGATTGGTTGCTATTGTTCTAACTAAAGGATTTAACTGGAAGAAGGAAAAAGAGGAAGAAATGGGCTAATGAAATCGAAGGGATGATTAAGAAATAAAACGCGTTAATTGCGAGTTTTTGATTGATTTTTTTTCTAAATTAATGTATATATATAAAATGTAAATGTGAAGAAATAGAGCTTGGGTAGAAATTCTCTCACAATTGCCTGTAGTATTTGATGGGAACTAAAACAAA
The DNA here is from genome assembly GCF_041956535.1 of Calcarisporiella thermophila. Taxonomy (NCBI): domain Eukaryota; kingdom Fungi; phylum Calcarisporiellomycota; class Calcarisporiellomycetes; order Calcarisporiellales; family Calcarisporiellaceae; genus Calcarisporiella; species Calcarisporiella thermophila. The sequence goes on from NW_027192193.1 coordinate 103,109, forward strand.
TATCAAAAACAACAGCGACAACAAGTGAGGGGAACTTCAGCTAAATTTTGAAAAGAGAAAAAAAAAGAAATCAGGATAAAGTCGCGTTCGAACTAAAAAGAATAGGAAAAATGTTTCAACACTATTTGTCCTTCAGAAATTTTCCAATTCGAGTAGGAAAAGATCAACATTCGTGCATTATTAGATCCTACTTGTGTCTAATAAACAATTTATTCAGTATCTACAATGGTGGAAAAAAGAGGCGTGCGCGAAATAAAAACGAATAACAAATAGGCTTTATAAACAGTTGACGAGCAGATGCAAGGTGTGTAGCAATTTTAATATTCGCCCCAGTTCACTCTCCCGCTTCGCCCTTCAAGACCTTCTGATATCAATACATTGTTTTTGTTGGACTGATGCACAAAGTATAGGAAGAATCCGCTTGCGATGCCCGACAATAGATAGATCACGTCGAACCATCTGTGGTAAAAGTTGAATTCGAGAGCGCCAAGGGCTTTCGACACGGATAATCTAACCAATATAGACAAGGTTAAGTATGAAGGGTCAGAAGAGAGAAAACAAAATCAAGAGGGGCTCAAATAACCTATACTCAGGAGGCAAATTCATGCGCATCAACAGCACAGTACTCAGAAAGTACATCCCCATTATCTGCGCGAGAAATAGCACAACATTGCTCGGGGAGATGCTGCTTGAGAATGCCTTGAAGAACTACGGAAGGAATGGGTTGGTGTTCGGATCATATAGTATACAAATCCAACAACTTTGCTAGGTACACACCTTCATTAGCTGAATGAGCAATCCTCGGATCGAGCAAAGAATAATGATTCCAACAAAGAAGAAGCTAAGTTGTTGTGACCAAAATTGCACATCCATGTCTACATTCATATGATTAATGAGAAGAGTGAGCGCATTGGTGATGGGATCAGTGGATCCAATGCGGTTGAAGATAATGTTGGTGGCGGCCTATATCAAAACAAGACATTTAGAGACGGAAACGTGGTTAGGCCATCACCGAATGCCCAGCAGGCTTGTTGAACTCACAATGACTAGTTTGTAGACACAGTAGATGGAAAAAATGTAACCCAATATGTTAAAGTATTTCCCCCTCCAAGTCCGTGCAATAATCAATTTTTCCTAGACAAAAAACCGCTGAGAAATAAAGCAAGCGGAAGAGTTGAAACAGAAGCTCTTACTCTTTCCATGTAGAGGTCATCGATGTCTGAGAATAACTGACGACTGAGTGATTCAAGTATTTGGACCTCTTCCTTTAGGGAACTAAGGCCTATTAAGAAATGTACGCGTGAGGAAATATACGATGTAGATTCGAAAATAAATGCCCTACTCTCTCCGCTAGTTCCCATTCCGACGCTGCTAAATACACGACGCATTATTCCACCCATCCTAGAATGCTAATAGAAAAGGAGAGATGAGCTCTTATCGATTATCGAGCATATATTGACAATCGAGTATAATTACCTCGGTGGAGGCTTTATATCGCATTTCAGCCAAGGCAATTCGCTTTTTTTTCGCAGTGATCATGTCCATTATTCTTACGTACTTCCTCTCAGCACTCTGGATATCCGCTCCGCTTACCGGCCTCAAAAAGAGGAAGAGCATTGTGTAAGGGCTGTTCACTGAACCGAACCCGGAAAGGACTGCCATGAGAGTCACCCCAAGTACTCCCACCCGACTAAGCCCGAATTCATTAAATCCTACCGTTTTTGAGAAATGGATTTGCTCGTGGACACAACTCTGAATTTACGTCTACTATTACTTACCAGCACTAGTCTCTGTCGACATAATTGGGAAATGAGCACCAACTTTCCAAAACAAATAGAAATACACAGCCCATATAAGTGGGGAAAATAGTAAAGCATTTCTTCGCAAGAATCCTAGAATGTGGAGTGTATTCAGTATCACATGATCGAAATTTCATCACCGTGTATTAATATAATTACCCTCCTGCGCTTGGCTTAAAAATAGATAACATTGATAGAAAGGTATAAGAATGATTACGTGGAATAACAAGACAGAGAGTGCTAGTTTCCAGTGGAACCATCTCGCGCTGTATAATCTTTAGCAATGGCCGCGGAAAAATAGAGAGCTTTAAAGGACTTACCCAATAGATAAAATATTAAGAATTTCCATGATAATGAGTTCGAATAGTGTGCAGCTGCAGCTGAATGTGAGCGCAAATACCAACTGTACGCCGCGGCGGTCAGAAGGCGCCTCATAGTCTTGGAAAAGTTTTTGTACGAGAAAGATCCACCCTACCGCGAAAAAGAGTGCCTGGGAAAAGAAGAGCAAAATACTGTCGAAAAAAATATTCGACATTGATTTCATTCGTTAAGCAGGTAAGTAGGATGCGGCTAAATGATCGCGAAAGAGTCTAATAAGATAACTCCTCTTTCTCCGAATTGAACCATGGCTAATAAGTCGTAAAATAGAATACCACGAGAAAGTCGTAATGACAAGCCACATTTGAGTCTTCGATTCACTCATTCAAAGACTTCAAAAGGAAATTTCCAGTCTTTAATAATGAATTGACTACACCCTCGCTCCAAGAGAATCAAAGGGAACAGAGAGAAACCGCAACCAAAGACTTTATCCTCCTAACCGTTTTTGAATGTGTCCAAAATTAATTAATATTTATATTTATATATTTATTTTTATATTTTATTCCGAGAAAAAGTGCATAATACAATGTATACACAACCTATAAACAGTTTAGGATTTTACAATAAAGGAGAGAAAAGAAACAATTATGATAAACATTTTTAGGAGAAATTAAAGTCGAGGATTAATTAGTATGGTGTAGAGCAACATACTGTTACGGTGGTAGTAGGAGAATCTACGCATGTTTCTGTCACAGTAATTGTTTGGGTCATTGTAATTTCGGTTGGACAATCCGAAGGATAAGGTGGAGTTACTGTGACAATGGTGACCGGAGCGCCAGATGGAACGTCAGTAGGGGTAACTAATGGAACGCCGGGAGTGGATGTTAGGGTGTAAGTCCTAGGATACGAAGTCTCCCGGGTGATGGTCACAATGGTGACGGGTGCG
>NW_027192193.1:107989-109028 GCF_041956535.1 Calcarisporiella thermophila
TTTACCATAGGTGGATGTGAGTGTGTAGCATGTGGGTTCAGCTGTCAGAGTCACAACCGTCACTGGAGCGCCAGAGGGAACATCAGTAGGAGTTATCAATGGAACGCCAGGAGTAGATGTTAGGGTGTAAGTCCTAGGATACGAAGTGTCCCGGGTGATGGTCACAATGGTGACGGGTGCACCAGAAGGAACATCGGTAGGAGTCACTAAAGGAACGCCAGCCGTAGATGTAATGGTATAAGTTGGAGTAACCGTTACAATGGTAACAGGAGAGCCAGAGGGAACGTCAGCTGGTGTTGTCAGAGGTTTACCATATGTTGAAGTTAGAGTGAATGTCTGACGCTGAGGTTCTAGCGAAGTAGGAGTTACAGTTACTGTAACCGTTATGCAATCAGATGGATATCCTGTAGGAGTGGAAGGCTCTTCTTCTCCAACAGTCAAAGTCACAGTCACAGTAAGCGGAGGAGGAGTCTCACAAGGTGTAGTTTGAGGTGTAGGGATTGATTCAATCGGTGGGCGTGTCGGGGGAGTAGGGATTGACTCAATCGGTGGGCGTGTCGGGGGAGTAGGGATTGATTCAATCGGTGGGCCAGTTGGGGGAGTGGGGATTGATTCAATCGGTGGACGTGTTGGGGGAGTGGGGATTGATTCGATCGGTGGACGTGTCGGGGGAGTAGGGATTGACTCAATCGGTGGGCCAGTTGGGGGAGTAGGGATTGATTCAATCGGCGGACGTGTTGGGGGAGTGGGGATTGATTCGATCGGTGGACGTGTCGGGGGAGAAGGTGAAGGGCTAGGACCGTATATAGTAACAGTCACTGTAACACAGTCAGATGGCAGATTAGGAGGAATTGTGATTGTGCCATTCACGTCATATACGGTTGCAGTGGTAGGTGTAACGGTGGTAACGGCATATGGACAATCTGGTGAGGGTGTTACTAATGGTATTCCATGAGTAGAAGTTAAGGTTGTAGTCCCAATGCAAGTGTACGTGACAGAGTGTGGTGATTCAGTTGAAACTGTCACAATGGTGGTTGGA